>NC_051155.1:238818443-238973443 GCF_013339745.2 Dermacentor silvarum | reverse complement strand
TCCTAACTACTGTGGAAGTTCGTGCTGTTCGAGTAACCTGTTAGTGATACTCTCATATGCTCACGCATTCCCTAACGATGTTTTCCCCCTTTTGACGCCTTTAGCTTTCTTTCTCCACTATCATTTCCGTCTGTATTTTCCCCCATACCCCTCCCCCATACTAAGGCAGCAAACCAGAAGCCCCTCTTTCGGTTACACCCTCCTGCCTTTCCCCAATTCCATTGCAATGTCTCTCTCATTCCCAATTGGAGTGGCTTGCAGTGCCAATTGCAACGTCATGTGACGTAGAAGAAACCTTCAAACGCCTCCTGTGTGACTCTCCATCATACGATGATGAGAGGCTTGCGCTTAGGACAGCTTTAGCGCTCTTGGATGACAGGCCTTTTACGGAAGAGAACATCCTGGTACCGTGGCTTCGTGCGCGTGCGATGTGCAGTGCCACAAAAGCGCTGCTGTTCTTCTTCGGGTGCACCAGCCTGCGTGACCACTTGTTATGACCTGAATGATGAACGCTTCATTGCGTCTGTGTCCGTGCAAAGATGTGAACTTCTCTCCTCCTCCTTATCTTTCAGTCCCCTTTCCCCCCTTCCCCAGTGCATAGTATCCAGCAAGGCTCAGCCATGCTTAACCTCCCTGCCTTTCCATTATCACTTTTATACCTCTCTCTATCTACGTCTTTCTGTCTAGAGTCTATATTTTGACGAAATACACCATTGTAAGGGAAACAACCTGCTGTTCTCTGTTCTGCAGCGAGGCATCATGGGATTGTTCGACTATCAGTGGGACTATGAAGTAAAAAAAAAAAAAAGAACCGCGACTGGTGTTAACATTGCATACTACGCACGTATACACTGGTCGATCATCGTCCGTTCCCGCTTTAGTATACATCTGTAGTTGGGCCTGTGTTTTAATGCACGTGTGAGTCACAGGCACGTACCGCCGCCCTGAACCCGCGACTAATTGCAAACTGTCTCGCCGCCCTTAGCGTAAACTCGGATAATATGGTATTTCAGGAAGTCTGGTTTCCGTTACGAGTAGTCCCACTCATGTGTCCCTCCGTCATAGCATGCCGCTAATTGTTTCGTCCCCGCACACAAAGTGGATGGAAGGAAGGCGAGACGTAATTGGCGTGACACTTTTGACGCGGTAACGGTATGCCGACGGCGCTTATGTCGCATCTTTCCTTAATCGAGGCGCAAATTCTGATTGGAAGCATAGCGCGCGTCGTCTGTGTGCTGCATTCAGTCGTGTCTCGTATGAGAGCGCCTGGCGCAAACAATGCATACAGCGCGGTTACTGTGCTCTGCGCGAGACATTTTGGCATTACGAAAGCTTCAAACTAAAATAAAGTTTGTGCTGGTTTGCTGAAAGTTCACGAAACTTAGATGTCCAACAATTTTATTGATCAGATAACTGCTGAAAGCGCGAGCTGACCACGTCATAGTCACCGACTGGTTTGGATAAAAGTTAGAACAGGTTTTGCGGCTCTTTTGTCCTTGATCTGAGACACTTCTGCTGCTTCGCACGCCATTTTGACGTCTGTCGTCGGAACAAAGGAAGGCCACATGCGTCTGTCGTCATCTTCTGTTTGTGTCTCTGTCAGCTGACTTGTTCATTCGTTTTCCTTACGCTCTTTCTTCTTTTTTCTTTTCTTTTCTTCTGTTGTAATGGTTCGTAGTCGCGTTCGTGTGGGTTAGTATAACAATAAGTAATATCTGAAACTTACTTTCCTACATGAAATGTGCGCGACGACCTTCGCGGCACGTTCAGGTCGTCTCTTGTTCATGTTCACGGTACAGAGCTCGTCGTGTTTCATAGATTCTAGAGGTTGCAGTGGGTTCCGATGTCAGTTACAGGCGCCTTCGAAGTGCTGAGCGGTCTGAATATTGATGCGTTGCCGCACAATGATCAAAGAGTTTCAGACTAAAAATTATTCTGCCATCCGACGTCACTGCTATCCAAAAAACGTATTGCTTGCCTTTGGCGACAATCTTATGACAGTTATTCTAATCCATAAGGTGCGTATTTTCGTGTACCACACGATACCATACCATACCATACTATACTATACTATACTATACCATACTAATGAATAATATAGTATACCACATACAATATTATACCATATACTATACTATACTATACTATACTATAGAGGTGAATTACCTGAAGGTGAAGGCCATTTACATCGACCCAGAACTCCAATCAAGGCTACCGCAATGTCTACCACGGCATCCGGAGACCCTCTATCACTGGTTTCGACTAAACGTTGTATACACGAACAGGGTTCTCTTTCGCAATTGCCAGACTACAAGTCCATGTTGTTGACAACTGCTGCTCCATGGAAACTAGAGCACGTCTTGCTTGAGTAGCCAGCTTACAGAGACGAGCGACGTTGATATAAAATGAACATGCAAAAGCTCCACCAAGGTCCCTTGACATTGACGCGGATGCTGGGTCCCTGGCCTTGCCCAACAAAACAGCGCAACGCCCTGGACTTATTGTCTTTCTTTTTTAGATCTTTCTTGGACTACCTAAACGCGAAAAACTTTGCATATCTGTCTGTCTGTCACTCGATTCAACCGCCCGGTCAAAACCAACCAAGCTACTAGCACTGGTGGCACGGGGTCATTCATGTCAACATTATACAGCGCAAAGGAAACCTCAGGACTATTTGAGGCAAAATATATGTACATAACCGTGATCCGCAGCGTTCATTTAATTAAGTATACATATTGGACTGGTTTTTACGTTAGTAAATGAAAAATAAACGTGTTAGAAATGGTGTCGAAGAGACGCTGCGCGTTAAAAACAAGCCGACTGAAGCCGTGGCTCTGTAGCCGACTTTAAGCCAATAGTAATAAAAGGTCCCAACAAATGGCGCGAGAGCAGGCCGAACGCGGGAAATCCGAATTGAATTCAGCAAAACCACCATTGCATCCATCATGGGAGGGTTGAGAGGGGAGGGGTAGAGCGTGAGGGGTGGGACGGTGGAGAAGAGATGGTGTTACGTATCAGGGGTGGCAGAAGACTATCGTCTTTCGACGTCATTTGCAGCGAAGCAAGCAGATATACGGCCAATATTTACAGCGAAAGCTGTATATGGCTAGGCGAAACGAAAAACCGTTCGCCACATGTTTCGATAAACGTCTCCATTGGCTGCGCCGTCAGTTACGTCGTTCTCTGCGTCGCACCCAAGCGCGCGCGCCATTGGCAGCGCCGTTAGTGACGTCGTTTTTTGTTTCTCAGTACGTGCTACATAAAAGTGTTTTTCCGAGCGTGAAAGAAGCCCGCGAATAGACGCAAAGTGCCTCGAGCGACCAGTCGCGCGGCAATTCTGCGTGTATTCGCGGGCTCCTTTCACACTCGGAAAAACACATTTATGTAGCACGCATTGAGCAACATGAAACTGCATCGGTAGTTTTTCATGTTGCTCTACAATTTTCTCATTGACACTTTGATAATTATGACAGTACTTCTCGAGTTAGATAATTGATTACAATTAGCTAATTAAATCTCAGCAACGAAAAAATTACTGGCGGCTACTCCACTGTGCTGGAAGCAATACGTACTATATATGTTCGCTTTGCGTAACGCCGTTCCTCTTTTTTTTTTTAATCGTGCTGCGTGATAGCTGGGACACCCTGTATATAGGATCAATAGGCATGCTCTCTAAACTATTGCCCACACACGTCGTCTAATCAAGACTGCGATTTTATTTTATTTTGCATTAACTGTCAGGTTTTAACAAGCTTACCTATACTTTCATCGGCTCGGACGCTTATTCTGCTGCGGTAACATCACACCTTTCTCACAACAATCTCTCCTCTCTCCAACCCTCCTGGACACCGTGATACCCATCTCCTTTGCGTAACACGGTGTCCAAACGTTCATGCACATGAGTTATATAGTGGCCGAAACACTCGCGAAGGGATCGTTGTTGTTGTCATCGTCGTCGTCGTCGTCGTCGTCGTCGTCGTCGTTGTTGTTGTTGTTGTTGTTGTTGTTGTTGTTGTTGTTGTTGTTGTTGTTGTTGTTGTTGTTGTTGTTGTTGTTGTTGTTGTTGTTGTTGTTGTTGTTGTTGTTGTTGTTGTTGTTGTTCTTACAGATTTCCTCGGGTGGACAAGCGGTGGTCTATGGCATCACAATATGCTGACACTTTCTTCCTGTATGTTTTCTCTCGGGGTGCGAGTATGTGATACAAGCATCAAGCTGCTTGTTTATGGGTCTTGCATTCGCTATTATTTCCATTTCTCTTTCGGCCGTTCATGTATACGAGCCGGAGTGGTGTTGTCCGGACTGATTACTTTGCTATGCCGCGGAGCTACTCTTGCACATTACAGAGCGTTACAGAGCTGCATTCGTGATTGAATAAACCGGTTGAACGATCGATTTGTCGCTCCTACGTGTATCGTGTATTGAGCCGTGTATACAGTGCACGCGCCGACGCCGTGCAGTCGGGAGTATATGCTTACATAGCGTCCGCTTATGTTTATACGGAGCGCCTGTTTGGCGTTTCCCGGAATCCGTTTCGCCATAGAAAACAACTTCGCCTAGCGCGCGCCCGTATCACACGCATTACAAAAGCGTGTGTTGTGGGCGTAGCTGGAGAAAGCAGCGGCGATTCTTTTCTCTCTCTCTCTCTCTCTCTCTCTTTTAACTCTCGATCGCCCCCGCAGTGTGGGCGCATCGATGGACGAGTGGGCGCCGTCGCTTCGGTGTTGACTCGAGACCCGAGTTTGGCGCGTTTATTCTCCGAGCGCGTGATGTTTCTTGATTTTAATTTCCTTTCTTTTTTCGTATTTATCTTTCTTCTTTTTCCATTCTGTATTCATTTCTTTCGTGCATATCTACGCAATTGTCGCCTACTTTGCTATAAAAACCCTGGGCATATAGCGGCCTCCAAAGTGGCCTGTTTTCCCATCTTATCGCCATGTATTAAACGACAATCGCACGCAACTCAAAAATTGTTCGAGAGATTGACGTCATCGCTGAGGGAAAACAAAAAGAAAATAAAGAAAGGAAACAATGCGAAAAAAAATCTGAAAGGTATCAAGAAAGCGCGGGCCAATGCGAGGAGTCGTCTGATACACGCAGGGTGGTGGAGTGACAGGGAAAAGTACACAGGCCTTATCTGTCGCCCCACTCATCCTATAGCATGTGCCGTCGATATAACTGATGGAATCTCTAAAACCACGTGCACAGTGGCTGCTCCGACTTGGAGGGGCTATACCAACACCACCTAGACAGCACAAGGCCTGTTCACTCCGATCCATGACGTCGTGTTACCTGGCCCGACTGCCACAGGATCTAATGGGGATGCTCCCGAGTAAGCCGTGGTGATTTTTACGTCACCGCTTTCGTCACGCCAGCCTTGGCAATCGAAATTTGGGCCAGGTAGCATGGATCGGAGTGAACAGGCCTTGTGCTGTCTAGTTGGTGTTGGCTATGTATATACACGGAGTGAGCGATGTGAGCGAAAGGAATCGTCTTTCCATTTGCTTGCCGCAAAAGGTATACATGGGCGTTAGGAAGGACTATCCCATGGATGACGCGAATATTTATTTATCTATGACGTTAAGTATTTCGTTCCGTGCTAGATTCTGCGGACGGCATACCCAAGCGGGTAAGCTGTCAGTGGCTGAGCGCTGCTGCTTATAGGTGCGCAGAAGTGGGGGAAATGCGACATATATCATGCACGCGCGGTCATTCCGTGCGGGCAGCGGTGCGGTCCGCCATGTTGAGTGTCTTGAGGGGACGCGCTAATTGTTAGATACTCTCAATAAGTTCGAGAAAAACAACTCGGAATACAGCCGTTAGTGCGCAGGAAATAACATTTTAACCCCCAAAGTCGCGATCCAGTACACTTTGGCACAGGAGGCCGTTGCAGCTTGCATGCGACTCTGTGTCTTCATATACCATCTATATGCCGGGGGGTAGTAGCAGTAGTAATTCGTTGTTTACTTACATCGATTGAACGAAAAGAAATCACTGCTGGCCACAATGCAACTGTCTGGTGCAGTTAGCAGTAATTTCCTTCCTTTATTTCTCTTCATGCTGCGCTTGTAAATTCCTGAGTCGCGAAAGAGAAACTCAGAGATAACAGAGGGTTACCTCCACAACTGGGTGGATGTTAAGGCGTACGAAGGATAATAATTAATGGCCAGTCCCTGCATGCAAGGTAAGATATTTGGGATACTCATTTAATAAACATAGTGTTTGTTTGTTCAGAAACACCGGCTCTCCTTCACTTTTAGTAAAGAACCGGTCAGAGCGCACACTCACGTTTGATCAGCGCGCAACACTCAGTGCATGCCGCGGTATGCAAACCCCTTATCCACAAACGGACCTCGACTGGAAGCTCTAGCTCGACTCCACCGAATAAGCTCAGCACCGCCCCTTCGCTGAAGAAAAAATGTCACAGTTTCGCCCTAAGGGCGAAGCAATGAATGCGATAGCAACACAACAATGTCATACGAAGTAAGGTGAGTGGCTTTGGTAGCAATATGAATTGTAGTAAACATGAGCTGATTACTGCTCCTGCGTTTTCAAAAACGCGTTTGTTTGGAAAGCTAACGATTCGCCAGCGAAGGGGAGATGGAAATGTGCGCATCACATCCATGCGGCAACAACCCCCCCTGCCCCCACTGCCACCAACGAGGCATCGCCTTGGGCCCCGTACCGAGTAGACGGCGTGGGCGCGTGCCAAGTGCACGGGGCTATCGGCGCTATCGCTGTGGCGGCCCTGGTGCAGCCAGACTGGCACCGCCGGTCGCAGACACCCGAACGGGGAGGGGGTTTCCTCTGTTGGGCAACTTGGCACGTGGCACGTTCGTCGCATTTCCTTTCCCGGCTTCCTCGCGCTTCTTCGCGTCGTTGTTATAAAGCACGTCCGCCGCGCGTGCGGCACGCAAGAACCGCGTGACGCCGAGCGCTAGCTGTGTGGTTTGTTTGTATATACACTCTGTACGTCGCTGATTACTTTTATGGCTGATAATAGTCCGCGCGGTCTCTTCGCTGCGCGAGTACATGCCCGCGTATTCGTGCCATCGTTCGGGGCTGAATATGTTCCTGGCCGCTTATACACGCCGGCCGGCCAACGAAAAAAAAAAAAAAAGACTCGGTGCTCGAATGACCCACTGAGCGAAATGCAGCTCCACTAACGTGAAACCTGGGAAGGTGCGAAGCATGCAGTGATGCACCGCTAATGGGCTCATACTGCCTTAAGCAATGGATCATAACCCCGTAATCGCGGCCTCCCCATTACGATGACAGAAGAGAAGTGAAACTACGCTGGAATGATGAGCGGCAACGCAGCCAGCTATGGAAGACGACGACGACGATCGAACACGCGAGCAGTGGCACGAGCGCGTGCCGAGCGCGAGCACGAGACGCTTGCTTACCGTGACTATACGACTATGACGACGACGACGATTACGACAGGAGACGCCGACAGCCCGGGCGCATATAAGGTGCTTCGCGCCTAAAAAGTTTTTTGCAAGTAGCGATAGAATTGCGTCGTGATCCTTGATTCGGGCTCATCTCTCTCTTTCTCTCTGTCTTTCTGGTAATGCGTCACTTCTCCATGAAGCTATGCCCGCTAGACTCCGCGCATACGACGTGCGAACTTCCCACTTGGATCTGTGCATGGTTTGATGCCAACTGGGAAGCTTGCGCCTTTTCGCGCCAAATTCTCGACAGGCCAGGGTCCATATTCACGAAAAACACTTACGATAGAATCTTTCGTATGAGCATTGCATAGCCAAACCTAATGCTGCACATATCATTAGCGAAGGCTGTTACCCAATGGCAAAGATGACTTACGACCGAAAAGCTTTGTGCATTCGGCCCCAGGTCTTCTCGCGAGCAAAGTATTGTACGTATTACGCCTCACCACATTTCCTCACAATCCCTCATAGTTGAAAAAGCTGGGTCCACAGTGTACATTGTACTTTCCACTAAGGAACTGTACTTATTGCTGCAAATTTGAGCGAGTGTTTGCCACCGGGTGGTCGTTGTCGACCAGTTCGGACAATGTGTGTACATCGTGGCATCTCGGCATTATTTCGGTTTAGCTCGTCGAGATTCTATGGTCTGCAGCGACCGCCCAGATGTAAACGCTGTACTCAAATATGCGGCAGAAAAGTACTCTTTCTAGCGGGGCGTAGCAACACGTTCAGCTCACCACGACAAGCACTGTACTGTCTCTTCGATATTTAAGCGCGTGTTTTGAGTTTTTCAGGTCGTAGTATAATACACAGAAGGTGGTTTCTGTATTTTTCAAAGCTTGAGTAGTCTGCTACGCAGCTGTAGGTAGCGCTCCGTGCGCTCAGGCAAACTCGAGTGTCTCCTGCACAGCCCCTTCGCATCGGTTCGACGCGGCGGCAACTTGGAGACAGATATCTGGCCCGTATAGGGACGCCCTCGTCTCGCCTTATCAGTATAAGCCCTAAAGCGCGCACGTTTGCTCTCGTGTCTCGAGGCGGAGAACGTCACTTTGACGTTGGCACTCAAACCATGGCCGGCCCAGAAGAGTTGATTGCCGGGCGAGGCGTCCACTCGCTGGGGAACTGTGAATAACGTCACTCGTAGCTTGTACTGTATGATAAGTGCCGCAATTGCTTTGGAGCGCCTATACGACCGTTTACTTAAAAGGCAACTGGAGTACAATGTGATTCGAGGTATAGTTAGTGTATACATTATTTTTGTAGAGCGAGAATAGAACAGTTACTTGTTGGAGGCGTAGTGGGCTTTTGATTCGACACGCCTTTTCGACCTTGTTTAAGCGTCCCAAAAGGCGTTTATATCTTATGAATACTTCTGTAACTCTGTTATAGGATAATTATCACTGATAAACGGTACGTATTCCTCTAAAACAAAACAAAAAGAAAAGCCAGAAGAAAAGAAACAGCGGCACACAACGCGGACCTCATTGGATAGCTGAGGTCGATAATAGTGCGGGATAAATGTTACAGCCGCAGAAACTAAGCAGAAGCGGAGTCCGTTCGGAACGTATATTCCGCAGTGTCGAATGTAAAGAGGCACCTATCCGTAAATATATCACCCGCCTTGTTGAAAAGACTTACTTATCTGGTGGGCGCGCTGAGAAGTCATTTAAGAGCTTGTTACCCTTTCGGCCGCAGCTGAACGATAGAAATCAAACGTGTGCAACGTCACGGGTCACGTTATCCCAAAGAGATGAAGCGATCGGAAAAGTTCATTATAGAATGCCCGCGCGCTTCTCGCACGTTTTCGCGCCTCTGCAGCGCCGTCAAGATTTGGGCCGCAGAGCAGCGAGCCACGGCGCCATTTGTCGGTGCCTGGATCCAGTAGGCCTTTTCCATTTGGCATCGCGCCAGAGGGATACCCCCATCCCTTATGACATATCGCTCTTTCTCCTCTCTCGCTCATATCTCTCTCTCCTCTCGCGAGATCTCGGTTATTTATCGCCCACATATCGACACATCCGCACTGTGTGTAAGGCGTGGTATACTCTCTCTTTCTCTCTCCGTGTTTTGGCTGCCCGTCCTCGTAATCGCTTTTCCACCCACGTTCTTCCATATCGCTTCGTTGTTTTTCATTCTCCTTTCCCCCGTATACACTGATCACCGACGAGAAAATAAAAATGTATCCATATTTCCTTCTACTCGTTATGACAGCGCCGGATTTTCGCTGCCTGAGTCAATCTGAATCCTACGTTGGTTCAATTTCTTTTTCGCAGAATGCTTATACGTGTTCCCTCTACCCGTCAATATATCCCGCGCACATCATTTCCTTTATATTGTACGGTGCTTCGCGTTGGTCGCTGCCGAATCAACGGGCCCGCGCTGCTGCTGTGCCGGGAACGCTTTCCTTCGGTCGTTTTAGCTTTACCATCAAAAACAAACGCGACCGATCGTTGCTTCCGTTCGAACTCCGGCTGGTGCGCAGCTGGCGGCGTATCTGCAAAGCTTCGTACTTACCTCTCCGTGCGTTCGGCGACCCCACGACTACCATTTGCGAATAGCACACGCAGAGAAGAAAGTACGGAAGAAATGTTCCTTCGGCGCGAGAGTGCACGTCCTCGCGGAATCGCGTTGGAATGCTTGATCTATATGGATGAAATGGGAGTGGCGTTACAGAGGTGGGGGAACGTGCAGTCTTGGCGTTTTGTGGCACTCCGTTTCTGATTCGGAAATATAGCTTGACTTCAACATTTGAAAAGAAGGCTGCTTCTTTGCCGGGAGAAACGTTTAATGCGACAGCATTCCAGGGCTATATGTATAATATATGCGGTGTGCGAGCCAATGTAGAAGGCAAGATAGAAGAGAAAATGAAAAAAAAAAAAGAAATATTCTCAAAATACGTTCCCTGGCAGTATAATTCTCATCCTACCTGAACCTGCTTCTTAACTGTGGCGTTTTGTGGGTTTTATTCACGTGTGACCTGTGTGGTTGCTTTTACGGCTTTTATTTTTTCCCTTCAGCATTTGCACTTTTTGCTCTTCCGATTATTACTTGCGTAGCTTTCTTTTCTATCCTGTGTCTTATAGCTCTTTCCAGTTAATTTATGGGCATTTTAACAAACCACATAACTAACCATAATTAACAGGGCTGCCAACTCAGTCGCTCACTCGCTCCACTGATTCACTCCACGCACTCACTCGCTTACTCACTCACTCACTCACTCACTCACTCACTCACTTCACTCGCTCACTCACTTACTCACTTCACTCACTCGTTAACTCCACTCACTGACTCACTCACTCCACGCATTTCACTCGCTCACTCACTCACTCACTCACTCACTCACTCACTCACTCACTCACTCACTCACTCACTCACTCACTCACTCACTCACTCACTCACTCACTCACTCACTCACTCACTCACTCACTCACTCACTCACTCACTCACAGAAGTGAAATAATGAACGCCATCCTCCACCCGCGGCATCCGCCCTCGAACGCAGAGAGTATCTAAGGCGCCATCAATGGACTCGTCGATTATACCTCGATTCCCATAACATACGAAGCCTCACGATCGACACGTCCTCTGAAACTGGGGCATCCAGCCGAGCGCAGTCGTACCCACGTGCTCACTCATATACCTGCCTGTCTGCTTGCTAGCCCGGCCAACTTGCATCGGGCGCGACGCGCAGCGTGTAATGCGATGTGAGGCACTCATCGAGGCGTCGACGGCTTCGGATGCCTCATTAGCTACGGCGTGCAGAGCGCAAGCGAGAGATCAATGCGCGCCTATATAACGACGGTACATCCGCCAGCGACCATATAAATCCTCACCCCCGTTGTGGCGCTGATTGCGCCGGTTCCCATTAGCGTTCAGAGCGCCGTCGCTAATTATTTGCTCCTCTCAAGAAATAGGTTCACTCGTCCGTTCATCCGTGCGCGAGGGATGCGGCGGCGGCGGAGCAGTCGTCGTTTGTTCATGCGCCGAATGCACTATGTACTTCCCCGGCAGTCGTAGATACGGAGAGACGCGCATGTTCCTGTTTTAATGACCACCGCCCGATAATCTGCAGCTCCCGAATCGGACGTCCTGCGTAGTGGTCGTGCGCGGCCTGTTTCCAGGAGGCGTTGTGCGGCCCCGTTGTGTTGCTCTCAGCTCTGCATGCGAGTTGTATGTGGAGTAGTTGTGGTGGTGTCGAGCGTGTGTGTACATCCGTTGCCTTTCGAGTTGCTGCATCTATATTTGCAGCGATATCTCTATTATGGGCTCCTAACTGGCTCTGTCTATATACTGGTGTATGGCAATAGTATGCAGGATGCCGTGCTTTAGTTGTAGAAAACACTTTTCTCTCGATTCCGAAGCAGTTGTGACAGTGGCCACGTTGCAGGCGCATGATCAAGCAGGCGAACAGTCTTAGATGAACCGTTTTCTGCTCTTGCAGTGAAAACATTTTACCTGGATTGACCACAAGTGCTCTGCATACCAGCCTAACGCGCTACAGCGAAGAACGTCAGCTGCTCGAAACGCGCCGCATATAAAGCCGCATAGGCTATAGCGCAGCTGCGTTTTTGTATGTCGCGAATCGCGGAGAAAAAGCTGACGTTGACCTTCGCGCGGCTTACGGTGTCGCAGAGCGTTACCGTTATACCATGTGTTCTTCCACTCTACTTTTCATAGCTCCCGCTATCTAGTATTCGCTGTTCAGCTGTGCACACGCTAGAGAGACAGCTACAAAAAAAAAATTGCAGTTTAACCCGACAGGCGAAGCATTGATTCCGATAGCAAATTATTAAACGTCAATACGCAGTAAGGTTAGTAGATTTATCAGTCACAAAACTGCTGGAAGCATTCGTTTACTAATTAAATTAACAAGCATGGTGTCACGCCCGTTCAGGCAACATGAACACATCTCACTCGATGACGGCGGCCACTCGCTGTCAGAATTCTGTCAGAGCGGCAGCAGCGGTGAGCGAATTCCCCTCGTGCAGCCTCTCGCTTAAACGCGAACCAGGCGCGCGAGAACTACAGCATACACAACGCCATCAGCTGTCTCAGGTTGGTTCGCCTTGCAATTAACTGCAAATTAGCTCCGACAAATAAACTCCGACGCGCGCGGCCGCGCTCAGCCGCGTCGTTCGCAGCCTTCTCCCCCTCCCCTCCCTTGCGCATGCGATAATTGGCGCGCCCTCTCCGCCTCTCTACCTTGAGCGCGCTGGAAGACGCCCCCGCACCGAGCCACCATCCTTCTCAGCTCACCCTCGCATGCTTTCCCTCGCACCTACAGCATACGGCGCGCGGCGACGATGTTATCGCACCTGGACTTTGTGCGGAACGTCACGCCGACGGCGGAAATTCGCCTGAAGTGACCATATAATTGTTATCGCAATAAGGCCAGCGTCATATACATGTTTTTTCTCCCTAACCCGATTCTTCCATCGAACAAGAATCACTCGTTCCCTGATTTTAGGGCAAAGTTTTTCGGATGATGGACCGTCGACTAACCGTATCATCGTCCGGCAAGCTGTCGGTCGTCTTACACCTTTTCGCAGGCACTGACACGCGCTAATGCTGCTTAAAATAATTCAGTGGCGCTTTAGCGGTAAATGCGAGAGAAATGCGTTAGTATGACGTCGCACCTCCTTGAGGTCCCGGATCCATGATGTAAACGGCATTCACCATATTGCAAAGTGTCGTTCAGGAGCTCACTCGACATACGTCCTGTATGTTCGAGGAGCGAAGTGTAACTGACGGCAGTCTGGAGCAAACCATGTTAACTGCACCATATATATATATATATATATATATATATATATATATGGACGCTCTTTCTCTTTCGGTTCTCTTTCGGACGCTCTTGGACGCTCTTTCGGTTCAGTTCTTGAGGAGTGGGGCAGAGGGCCTGAACAGGTCGGATAATAATTTTTGACGAATCCAGTACTGCTTTCAGCAGTTTGTTTGTTGTTTCGCCCCATTCGTTCACCTATTAGCTATAAAGCCGCTGTAATAAGCAATGTGCCTAGACATTCGAATACGGGGTTGTCGAACTGCTGGCCATGAGGGCTGCGGAGAGAAAAATTCTGCCTAGCGGTAAGGAATAACGTAAACTTCTTCCTAGTATTCTGCACTAAGATATGAGTTGATTGGAAGCAAGGCTACAGCAGTGTTGCCAGGTCCGACGAGGCGGCGTAGCCAAAAGCTTGAGAAGTTGTAGCCCAAATGTAGCCAAACAGAAAAAAAGTCCGAAATATTTCGTAGCCAAATATAGCCATTCTTATTTTCAATTTTATTTGTGTATACATTTTCACATTCGACTACGGCAATCCTTTTTTGCACAACATGTCGTAACAAAATGTCCGTGCCGCCGTGTGGGTCGGCCCTTGACATCAATAACAGCGACATCATGCTTGCACAGACCACTTTATGGTTGGCCCCGGAAGCTCTTAAGTTCCAGCGAATCGCTGCAGAGGGCGAAATCAGTGCTTTTATTTTATGACAGATAGTACTAAGTTTTACTTTTTTGTTATTTACAGTAATATCAACTACGAACTCTGCTTTTTAGCTGTCGTGAACACAAAATAATGTTCAGCGTCAGCGATCTCTCACGTTATCTCTGCCTACCGCGTAGAAGTTCAGTTGTCCAGCGATCTGCGACGGCGACTTGCTCACAGCTTCCTTTTTGATAAGCTAAAACAAGTCTGTGGCGCTATGATATCTCGCGTTATTTGTCTCATTGTCCTATCTTGTTTTCTCATTTTTGTGTTCTTGTTTTTCAGTTAGCCTGGCCCGGATTAGCTGGGACACAAACTACTTATATAGTGTTAATTTACATCAACCTGGCCGCCATCTTAGGTCTCTAGCATGCCAAGAACATGCGTTAAGAAAAGGGACAGGTAAAAGATGCCGCTCACTGTCTGAATCGGTGGAAGCGCCGCTTTAAAAGATTACTGCGCAAACGGGCACACTATTGTAAGAAGCGCGCAGTCGTTTTCTGCGACGAGCACGTCCCGAACTAACTGGCTCTAAATGGTAAAAGCAGTGACGGCGCACAAAGAGCAATGGTAAACAACAAATTAATAACAGTGGTAATGCTGTGAAAATCGATTACTGTCAAAAAGCAAACCACGTTGATGGCTAATAAAGTTTTCGAATATAGGGGCCCCTAAAGTTTCGGGCCCCAAAGAGCTTTGCGGGTGTTAGCGTTGGGGCATAAATATTAAAATAAAATATACCATTTTATGATACTAAGAGTAATTTAGATTTTCACGTTTAATTACAATTCAGAACTTATTCTATTAGCAGGAAGCAACTTGTTGCGCTTAGTTTTGAGTAACCAACTTTACGTACCTTTCCCCAGCCAACTCAATCCGTGTTAGGCCTACGAGCCATGAAATCGATAATTCAATTCGGAATCACCGGCGTCTAATGAATCAATATTCATTACACATGTTAGTTGAGAGGAAGCGATAACCGCAATCACTTCTCCTAGCTTACGAACTTAACGCGTTACCACGAATCAAGCACAGTTTGGTGCTAGGTTAGAGCCGTCGCTTCGATGGGCGCCGTCATGTTTGCTGACGAAAGCTTTTGGGGCAGCTTTGGGGGCTCCCGCTAAATCGATGAAATAGCGTGCCCGACGCAAAACCCAAACACAGTTTCCGTCTTGCGCATGCGCAGTGGCTTCGACGCTATTTCTTTGGGGCCCCACTACGTTTGAGGCCCCTATTCTAAAACTCTAATAATTGCTGGTGTTTCACGTGCCCAAACCACGATATGATTGGGAGGCATGACGCAGTGGGGGACTCCGAAATAATTTTGGCCACCTCGGTTTCTTTAACGTACACCGAAGTACACGGGTGTTCCTGCATTTCGCCTTGATCGAAATGCGGCCGCCGTGGCCGGGAATCAAACCCGCGTCCTCGAGGCAGCAGCACGACACCTCACAAGCTAAGCTAACACGGTGGGTGAAGTTCATGTGACGTGGTGCACTGATGTCATCGTGGCAAACATTTTTCGATTTTAACAGAATGAGAATCTGCATCCATGACGTTACGGGCAAACCATCTAGAAGTAAAAGCACCAGAACCCACCTTTGGCTCGGGGTCTTGCTCCCATTCTTTTTTATACGTTCTCGCATACTTGGCCCACTTCCCCATGTTTGGATCCTCCTCTCTGAGGAGGATCCGATCTTACGTCCAACCTATCGAAATGAATCTCGAATCTAAGCCCGAAGAAAAATTCATCTAGCAGGAAAAGGAAAATGACAGTAAAGCTTCGCGCCAGAAACGTGGAGTAGGTTGAAAGCTGTGCCCGGCGCGATACTTCATCCGGAAGACATGGCCATGAACACACTGGAGCGTGTCATCCACCCGTGCTTCCCTTCTTTCATGTCGGCGCCACGATCGCCCGACGGCCCCGACCCTATGTTATTGCTCTCCCTTCCGAAGCATAGCCATGTTAGTACAGAGGACTGTGAAAAACCCACTACTCCTAGGTTCATCCTGATGCCCGGGGATCGTGTGCCTAACGGTCAAGCAGGGTGTAAGTTTTAAGTGCAACAAAGATCTAAGCCACCGGCGCTCAGACAACGGCGCAGAGAGGAAGGAAAGGCGAGGGGGGGGGGGGTCATTTTTCGCACGCACACACGCACAGCCACGCGGCCGGCTCTGCCAGCTAAAACACAGCTTTCGAGCATTGCTTTTACCCGATCAGAGCCACCTCTCGAGCGTGGATTAGGGCGCCACTTAATAGCCCAAACACAGCCAAGTCGCAGATTTTCAGTAGCCCAAATATAGCTATATAGCCAACTCGTCCAAGCCGACGCCAGAAAATTTTTCCCGTAGCCCAATTTGGCTATATGTAGCCAAACCTGGCAACACTGGGCTACAGCGCTCTGAGTGTGTATTTGCCACTCGCTTTGTCTCGTCGTTTGCGCTGCTCCGTTCAATGATGTTCGCAATTGTACTTGCGTATCGGTGTGTCCTTTGGTGTCTGCATGCCAGGACTTGCCGTCGGAACACGTCCTATAATTCTGCGCTGCTTTTCTTTCTCTCTCTGCGTGCGTGTGCGTGCGTGCGCGCGTGTGCGTGTGCGTGTGTGTGCGTGTGCGTGTGTGTGTGCGCGTGCGTGTGTGCGTGCGTGCGTGCGCGCGTGCGTGCGTGCGTGTGTGTGTGTGTGTGTGTGTGCGTGCGTGCGTGCGCGTGTGTGTGTGTGTGCGTGTGTGTGCGTGCGTGCGTGCGTGCGTGCGTGCGTGCGTGCGCTTCGTGACTTGTTATCGTGGCTTTGCGGGCAGCTATACGGTGGAGAAACGGTTTGCGAAGGATTTCCCCGTGGCGTCTGTTTTCATCCCATCACTCGTCGTTTCGCTTTCTTTGCACGCGTTGCGCAGTATAGTATGACTCCGCCTTTTGTTTTCGCCAGCCCGACCCACACGCGCGTGCTTGGCTGTATTGTGTCTCAATAAAAACGACGCAGCCTCGTTCAACCTGCACGGTGCCATACAAAAAGAGCCCACTGGCGTGCCGAGACGTTGGCCTCCACTTTCAACGGCCCTTACAAACGCGTGACGTTGTGTTTGGAGCAAACGGAACGTCCAGGTGCTTGCGTAGAGATTCATAGCGCACCGGGTATCGGGTTCCGGTGCGTTTCACGGTGCTGGCTGCGTATAAACACAAGCCCCGCGGGATGCCTTGAACTTGCGTTTTTGCATCGCCGCCCTCTCGCCTTTCAGAGTGCATGCAGGTAGCTTGGTGTATATGCTGCTCAGAGCAGCATCTGCGTCCATGCAGTCTGCTCGCCGTTCTTGCAGTGCAGACGGCGTTTTACTGAATGGAAGACTGAATGGAAGACGGGATATGTATCTGGCTTCCACGGCGCCGCTCGGTTTTAATAAGACGACGCGTAATCTACATTATTCTGAAATGTTCTACCACTGCTTAGTCGGAAGTAGCGGTGGTCGCACGCGAGTCGTTGCCACGTGGTAGAAGCGCTGGGCGGACAAAGACTGCAAGCGGAAGCGAGATATGCGAGCAGCGCGTGCCTCCGCCCTCAATGTGTCGCAACTCGCTGCTTTCGAAGCGCCATGTTGTAAACAGATATATTTCTGTACAAGCAACGTCCCCATCCACCTACGTTAGCTCTCTTCCGTTGCTGTTTTCGTCCTGTTTTTCTTTTCCTTTTACAGCGAAGCTGTGTACCTCTCGTTGGTTGGAAAATTTCGTGGCGTAAACACAAAACACCGTATCCCATACCAGCTGTGCGATAGCTTCGCCGAGCTGGGGGAGAGAGAGCTGAGAGAGAGTGAAAGCAGAGTTTAAAAATAGCATCGCGCAGCATAGCAACAATTGTTTAGGTGGTGTTGAGCCAACGCCTCCTAAATAGACTTTTTAGGAGGCGTTGGTTGAGCATAGCGGATGCGAGGTGGGGAGGAGGAGTGAATGCATGTGGTAGTGGGACCAACACCACCTTGGGACCAACACCACCAAGGTGGTGTTGGTGGGACGCGTAGAACTGCTGCCGACGCCGATCGCGTTTCCCCGCGTTCGCGCCGAACGCGCCAGGTGTCCGTGACCGCAGCCGATGCCTCTGGCGGTGGTGGTGGTGGTGGAAAAACATTTAATCAGGAAAGTATAGAGGGTTGCACTACAGAAGCACTTGGGTGGTCTCCCTATTCTGGAAGTCCATTTGAAGTGATCGCCGCTCGGGCGCGGGCCACCAAGGAGCGTTGAGCGTCCAGGGTAGAGAAGCCAAGCAGGAACTCCTCCCAAGCCTCTCTTGTGGGTAGGGGGAAGGGGGATGAAAAAGGAAGGGGTATGGAGGGGGCATACTGCCATCATGTGATAGATGTCGGCCAGGACCCCACAATGGGCACAGTAGCCGTGTATACCTGGCATGAAATGCTGGGCGGCCGCAGGACACAAGAAGGTGTTAGTCTGCAAGCGTCTCAGAAGTCTCTCTTCCGCTTTAGAGAGGCCCCGTGCAGGGTCTGGGTAAAGGCGGTGCAAGGTGTGATAATGCTCTAGAATTGCGCGGTACTGCGTAAGAGCTGAGGTGGTAACGGCCCGGGAGGGAAAGACGCAGGCAGCGGCATGCTCCGCTTCGTTACCGGGGAGACCCGCGTGACCAGGAGACCAGACGAAGCGGATGGAGTGAGGGTCAAAGCAGGGAAGCTGTAACCAAGCGTCGCAGAAGAGAGCATCCTTATTTTAGATTGAGGGAAGCCAAGAGTAATTACCCGTAGGCGAAGAAATGAAGATTCGGAGGCTTGTGAACGTGGCCGGTTGAATTCATCGCGATACTACGCAGAACATTGCGAAGAAATCCTGAGCGCCAGGAAACTAAGTGTGTGGTTTGCCACTACTTTACTATGCTTTCCCCAGCTCCGCTGGTCTCTGGTGTTTGCGGATAGCAGATGCGCGCATAATTTTTTTACAGCGAAAGCTGTAACATGGCTAGGCGAAACGAAAAACCGTTCGTCCCATGTTTCGATAAACGTCTCCATTGGCTGCGCCGTCAGTTACGTCGTTCTCTATGTCGCGCCCAAGCGCGTGCGCCATTGGCAGCGCCGTTAGTGACGTCGTTAGCGAACGCGTTCCCGCCATTGCCACGTTGACGCTGCTCTGCCCGCAACGCCGGTTCCTCGGCTCGCCGTTGCCGCATGCTTTCGGTATCTCGAGTTAGCTCGGCGTCGTGGTTAGCAGCATCCGCCCGCCATTGGCGCTTGCGTTCCACTAGAAAGACAAACATGTAACCAATAATTGAGAAACGCTTCAATACAGCGTCGGGATTAACCCACTGCTAAACACCGGGACCGCACGTTTCAGCTTCGCTAGTTAACCATCTGTACGGAGTGTTGGGCGGTGTTTTGTTTTTATTTATTTTTTCGGCAATGGACGTGCGATATGTATCGATGGGTGTCCGCGGGCTCAGGTGGTTTGCCTAAGCGGCTTGCTACAAACAGCTGCTGGAATATCGTGCGCGAGCCCTGTTTGTCTTCCGGAAGCGCTATCGCGAAGCGGCTTTTCTGCAGTTCTTGTTATTTCATTTGCGCGTCCTTTTACACTACTTTCATCTGTTCTTTCTTCGGTCTCGTCGATTTCCCGTCGCCTTTTCGGACTCTTACCAAAAAGATCGCGCAGTGTACGCTGGTCGCGTAAAACTGACAGGCGTCTTTCTTTCTTGCTTTATTTATTTATTTATTTATTTATTTATTTATTTATTTATTTATTTATTTATTTATTTATTTATTTATTTATTTATTTATTTATTTATTTTCGTTTTTCGTGAGAGGCATGTCGCACGTGCGCCCGCAAACAGATTGCGTTTTGTCCTTACATCCGCGGTGTTCAGTGGCTCACACGAGGCGAATTCATTTCTCTCAGTCATCTGGTTCGTTTGTCCATTCGTTAGTTTGCTCGTTCCTTCGTTCATTCATTCGTTCGCTTGTTCGTTCGTCCTCTATCTAACATGCGAAGAAGCGAATTTAGTTGTAGATGGTGTGATAAGTACCATAGCTCTGCCGTGTAAACGGGTTAGATGGGCTCAACACTCAAGTTGATTAGGTCTATAAGTTAGGATCGTAACATTATTTTCCCGGATTTGTAAGCGGTAATTTTTTTTATGTTGTCCCAAAAATTGAAAATGACCTTGCTGAGAGCTTTCTATATAATGCTTCGCATTAATAAGACATTAATAAGATAACTGATCATTTTTGTTAGGGATGCGCGAATTTTGGAAACATTGGAATAACGAATCTAATATTCTCCTATTCGATTCGGTTCTCCAATCGAACAGTCACTGTTCGAAAATCTGAACATATTTCGTATAGTTTTCGATAACTTCACGTCGTCGAATACGCACGATCAAACATGAAGTCGAAGCAAAGGTGCGATAACCTTAATTCCATCCTCTGTGGACATAACTAGAGTTTGCTTTGCTGCGTAGCTCAGGGAGTCAGACTGTTCCAACTAAACCATCATCACTCTCCCCGAAATGTATCCTTCCTTAAATAATAATAATAATAATAATAATAATAATAATAATAATAATAATAATAATAATAATAATAATAATAATAATAATAATAATAATAATAATGTGTAAATGTCGTATATGCCGCGTCAAGCCTAATATGCCTAATAGTCAAGTAATAACTGGCATATATAAAACTATAATATATCAGTGCCTACCGGCGTTGAGTGAACGAAAGCTTGTTGCTTCTTTTTTAGTATCCGCGTTTAATTGAATACGACAATGGCGCATGGCAACGCTCTTCCCGCACGTAACATACACGTAAATGCCGGTAATGCACTATTATATGAAGTGAAATAATGCGACACTGGCGTTGCTCTGCATTGCGTATACGGGAGTTGTGACATTAAGATGTTTACCCAACTTGCGTTACGTTCAAAGAACGGTAATTCCATTAATGTTTGTTGCAAGAGCGTATTTTCGGTACCAGTAAAACAGGACGGCAACAGACGAGAATGGAAGGCCTGACGGGTCCTCCTAAGATGGACACACGATTAGGCTCCCTATGCATATGGTAATGTAGGTCCGCAAGGGCTTAATTGCGAGAGAGAGAGAGAGAGAGAGATAAAGAAAGGGAAAGAAAGACAAGGAGGTTAGCCAGTGTAAATACCGGCTGGCTACCCCGTACTGGGGAAAGGGGTAAAGGGAATAAAAGGTGATAGAAGAAACAAATAAAAAAAAAGTGAAGTAAGAAAATTCGCGCAATAACGCGACCCTACGCGCTACAAAATTCAGAGCCGGTGGCACAATTCACAAGCCCTTAAGAACTTCAGCAGAGCCCTTAAGGCCTTGAGTGCCGAAGCTCGTCTAGACCAGTGTCCTAAAACTTTTTCCTCTGTGAGGGGGCGATTGTCCAGTTTTTTGCGCAGAATAAAGTAAGCAAGTATTCCTGAGTATTCGAACAAACTGCTTAATTGTTTCTAATACTCCCTTTGTGCTTTTCATAACGCATATTTTATAATGGGCAGTTTCATGACACAAACAATTTAATGCTGTGAATCCTAGGAGGTGAATATAGTTTTATAATGATAATGAAAGGCTGTCCATTATTCGCAAACTGTTCAAAATATGTTCGATTAGCTTCTGGAACCATTCGATTCGATTCGATCTCATAAACTACTAGTCGCACCACCCCTGCTTTTTTTTTTCTTCTGAATGTTATTCTGTGCTGGGATGACTAATAATGTTAGTACAAATCCCGCGTGGAAAGGAAGATCGAGGAAGACATGCAACTCGGCGGTCATGCATGATCTCGTTGATACCATCGTGGAAATCTCGCCGACTTCCTAGGCGATATCTTGTGGAAATTTCGAAGGGACAGCAGATCAGGATATTCGTGCACCGAGTGCTGTGACACGCGTTGCACTTTTAGAAATGTACATGTAATGCACGGCTCTTTACCGTGGAAGGACGTGTATCGCGATACTGCCCGCGTATCATGTTCAACTGGAGCGCTCACGCTGCCTTGATGTGCTCCGGTAATTATGCGTTGCGGGTCAAGCGTCATTGCGTCTCGCTCACATAGTGAAATAACGCCTACAACGCCACTACGCAAACCCCTCTACGACTACGGTGGAAGCGACACACGGAGCGACAAGCTTTAGAGAGAGAAAGCGATTGCGGAGTGTTCTGTGGCGCCCTCTCCCCAGGCGCGCTGAAAATAACAGCTGCTGGCGAGGGCGCCGTCTGGCGGATCAGTTGCGAAGCTTAGGCGCGCCACCGCCTCCCTTGTCGATCGCGAGCAGACGTGCACCGAGCGTACTCCGGCGTTGACGCAGTGTACGGGCGTCGCGCAACTTGCGTCGTGTATTCGCGAGGCGTGTTGCCCCAGGCACTTGTTCTTCCCGTGTTCTTGCGATTTTTGGCCTCTTCACGGCGATCGTGTGACCTCCGTGTGTGCGAGACATCCTGGCAGTCCTTTTCTTCGTTCTTGACATCGTCCGGAACGGTGTGTCGTTGGGCGGAGAGGAAAACAGACAGCCGTCTCGCCGAACCCTGCACAGCCAGCCGAAAGTTCGTGCGTGCGGATTGTCATCGCCAAGGAGATCCTACCTAACCCCGGCGGATCGTCGGATGTGCGTCGTGACGCCTAACTGAGTGTGCCTGGAGCGAGAGAGAACCCAACCCTATCGTCACCGCCACCCGCAGTTTTGTCCGTTTTATTTCCTCAGCCGTGACCGTCGTCGTTGTCTTCGTCGTGGTGGCTTCCGTCCACCGCGCTTACGGATAATGGAATGGCGACCCGGTTACATCGCATGAGCTTTTCGCCGGCAGGTATGTGTGTTCCGTATCTGTTACCAGGTTACCGTGGAGAGGGCGCCCCGGCGTCGCTCACCACAGCACGGATGCATCTTCGTGCATGGCTCTGTTGCTCGTGCTGTCGAGCTTGTTTCGCTTTTCTTTCTTTATTGCGCACGCGTAGGGGTTT
Source organism: Dermacentor silvarum (assembly GCF_013339745.2). Taxonomy (NCBI): domain Eukaryota; kingdom Metazoa; phylum Arthropoda; class Arachnida; order Ixodida; family Ixodidae; genus Dermacentor; species Dermacentor silvarum. Next base: position 238,950,541 of record NC_051155.1, on the reverse strand, counting down.
CGCAACTTTTTCACTCCCGCTCCATGCCTGCCCCACTCTCCGTTTTCTCTCTTCCTTTCGCCTCTGGGGAGCTTCCTGTATATACTATATCTATAATGCGAGCACCGGTGCATTCCAACGCTTCAGCTGCGGATGTCGCTTTATGAAATACGCTGTTTTTCCTTTCTCTTTTACTTGCGTTTGTGTGTGTGTGTGTTTATCTTTTTTTGAAGTTAACCGATCTCTCCACACCGTGCCGACCCGTTCGGCCGTCGTATACAGCTTGTTGCTGGGAGCCGGTAACTCGTCCTTTCGCCCGTTCACCTGACATACATCCCTCTTTCCTTTCTCTAGGCGGAGTCGCTCGCTCGTTTGCTCGTGATGGTGCACAATGCCGGATGTGAGCAGATTACGCAATCATGATCCCTCTGCCCGTCTCTCGCGGATTGTTTTCGTGTTGTCGTGTCTGTCAGCGTGACGCCTTCGACCTCCGCGTTGCCTGCAGGCACTCGTTCAGAACTCGATCACGACGGATTCTGCGCGGCCGCGAATTTGCTGCATCTTGCTCGCATCTTTTCTATTATGTAGCATGTTAAAAAGCGACTGCCTTCTTGCTTGTCCAATAGCACGTGTTCAAAAAGCATTGTCGCCCAAAAGCATTGTGACCATTGTTGTGTCGCCAGTCCTTACACGTTTGCCTTGCCCTTGTCGTTCTTAGGTCGTGTTTTCTAAACCTGCAGTGTTATGTGAATCCCTACGAACTTGATCAGATTTCCGCCACCCGAAGTTTCGTAATATAGTAAATTTTAAGGAGAGCGACGGTTAGTTTTATCTTTTATCTGATTTGCTGGCAATTCGGGCTGTATTAGTACATTATCATTCTACCATACCAAAAAAAAAAAAAAAAAAAAAAAAAACCGATGTGTGGCGACGCTGAAGTTCCCGCAACAGCCAGTCGTGAGGTCATGAATTTTTCACGGTGTCTTCTCTTGTCCAATTTAGTTTTTGTCGATAAAGATCTATTGCATTGTATTGTAAATGAGCTTTAAGACTGAACTTGGAAAGTCTGGATAACTTGTCACCAACACGGGGGACCGAATTGCGAGAAAGATACTTTGAAATATGTGACGCCGCACTGGCTTACACCGACGCTGGGGTTTCGGCGTGAAAGTCAGGAAATTAAACTTTGATCTTCATTTTATTTTATAATATTCAATCTGCTACTGCGAAATTAAGTAAAATATGGTATTGAAAGAATACTTTATCATTTTAGATTGTCATTCTTTTTCTTTAGTGCCTTCTTAACGAGCTCTCTTTGTGTGTGCGCGCGTAATTTTCGAGTATGCTTGTCTTCGCATACCTTGCGTTCTCTATCGTCTAGCCGTTGCATCCGACCCTGATCAAGGCTGCATCCCAACGTATACAACTCTCGATTTATTTACCGAATGCTTGCTTATGAGCAAGCGACCACAAGCCAGTAATACGTACCTGGAGAGACAAAACAAACAAAGTGGATGTTTGGCGGGTGCCGTATATAGCTGCCTGGCATCATTTTGCCCACATCCGTTTCTGATGCACGAATGCTACTCTTGCCTATGTAGGCTATAGCTATGTCGCTGTAGCCTTACGGATGAATACATTCCGGTGAAGCGTACGTGTCTCGACTGTGTTCGTGCCGGTACCCGCTACTTTGCGCCCGGCGGGGAGTGAGGAGCAAGCTTGAATGGCTCGCTGGAGGAGGCCGCATTCCGACGCGTGTTCGACGCTGTACTGACGTCGTTTCGTCGCTGTGCCTTGTATAGAGCGGACCACCTGGGCCGGTATTTTGTAGCGATGCCTTTCCGGTAATAATGCCTTTTCGCGCTTTGTCAGTGGTCGGAGCGACGGTCCGCTCGCGTTATCAACTGGATCAGCCGGCCGTGAGCGGTGGATGATAAGACTAGAGTATAATAAGTCATAAGGCATCGCTTACAAGATCGCGGCCCTGTATTTGCGAGACTGATGCTTCGTTGGACTAGCTGTCCCGTCTATACTCGGCGGCCCGTTCAGAAACCGAAGCGGATCTTGGTGTCTCGCGTCTCTTTTATGTTCCTGCGGGATGCTGCGGTTGCGTCGTTTTAAGGCTCGGACGACGGTTGTCCAGCCGGAATCGTTTATGGCCGTCGCCTCGGCTCGTTTGTCTCGCGCGAGTGGCGTTATCTTCTGTCGTCGACGCAGGCAGGCCTCTTCTTTTCCGCCACCGGCGCCCGATAACGGCCTGTCCGCGCCATGTATGTGGCCGCGGTGTTTTCCGTCTCGGCGTGGCCTGACCGCGGAGTGCGACGTAGAGGCCTTCCGAGGGCCGCAACGCGTCGTCTTGTTGCCACACTGTTGTCACCTGTCACGGGCAGGAATGTCTCAGTCGAGGCGCATTGCCGGCTGTTCTCTTCGAAAACAGCACGGGTGCGAAGATTACACTATGCGTCTACACGATTATGTGGAAGCGTATTAAAGGATTGTTTCTCGTTAAGTAGCATGCCATCGATCATAGGCGACAGATCGTTTGCTAATCTGAAGAGCATTTCTGCTTAGACTTCAGTAGCATTGAACGCCGTCTGGCCTCCTTTTGTGCTCATTGAGATCCCGTTCTGTCATTTAGTTCCCTTTATTCCGTCCGCCATCACCGTACTGCGCAGGAGCCCGACGGCGAAGCCCTAAAATGTTCACGAGCTCTTCGCGCGTGCTAGCGGGGCTGCGCCTTGACTGTGGGAATGGCAGCGTGAAATGAACGGGCCGGGCTGCTTGGAAAAGACGAGAGTGCACCCGTGTGTATATAATTTCATTTACCATCGCATTCGCCTGGAGTAGCATCCCATAGGCGTGACACCAGGCAACAGTTTCAGTTAAACATTCTCTCTCGACAAAGGTACTCGTTTTTGTCAGGGAGGCGAATGTTGCCAGGAGTTGTTGCCATAAGCGTTGGCTCTACCTTGCTTGACCACTGTCGGTCACTTCAGTTCCCAATCAAGGCTCACTGAAAGGTATAAACCACACCCTGAAAGTTACCGATCGAAAAATACGGGCCCGTGTGTTTCCACGTGTCTGTATTGGCCTGGTGTCAATAAGCAACCTTGTCTACTGTTTAGGGACGACACACTGTCTGCGAGCTAAAACAAAAAGGAGTCTGAGGCAACAACAACAACATGCGGTGTAAATGAACTTATGAGCCGCTCATTTACGCAGACATTTTGGCTAGTGACACTTTATATAAAGCGGCCGTAGTTGAAGAATCGAATTGCCGGTTTGATTCGCAGAACGGCTTTCTGCATGGATTGAACAGCTGGGCTGACGTCAGAGGGCCGCCTTTGTCGCATCGGCGTAGGGTGCGTCGACGTCGCGAGGAGGAAATGGAGCCACCATACGTCATCTCTCGTGGCGAAGCAGCGGTGGCACAGAGAAAGAGCGAAAATCATTCATATAAGTGTTACGCGATAAAAGTGTAGCCGTCACCACTGTAGGGTGATTCTATATAATTTATCTTACTTACAATAAGAAAATAATGTTGAAAGGCAGTGAGGTTAACCAGAGTAACCGCCCGGTTGGCTACTCTGCACTGGGGTAAAGGAAATATAGTAGAAAAACTGAGCAGAAAGGAAGTTATGAAGATAATCTCCTCACAAACATGGTGGTGAAGGTGCCTGCTCCTGCTCTTTCTTTCTTTATTTATTTTTCTTTCCTTTTTGATTTTGTTTCATTTTTTTTTCACCATGTGCCTGCCAACATCTACCACCTTAGTCTAGCAGTATTACGGGCGCACAGCGTGTATCCCTATAGTTGTACTGAGTCCTACCTGACGCTTATTGATGGGCTCGGCAAAATCCGACTGAGTTGGCCTCTCGGGTTGAGCTAGTAGCTAGTGCCTTTACAATGCAAAAAAAGAAAGAAAAAAAAAAAAGGGGGGGGGGGGGGGGACAAAGGAGCGGCAAACACAAAGAGTGTTTGCTCAGTCTAAGTTTCGCCACTACCCTTTCCCGTATTTTACGCTGTTCCCTCCCGAAGATGTCGGTTACCAACTATAGTTCTTATTCAGACTTAAGCGCTATAACTCTTCCTTGAGTTCCGCCATCAATCTCGCGTCGCAGCGCGCTGCTTTCCTGAAATGTAACCGAGGCACGTGTATACAATGCCTGGGCGATAACACAGTGCACGTCTCCGTTCAGTGTATTTCGCATGCATTATCGCCTCCTCGGCGTTCCGCATATAGCAGCGCTGCCGAAGAATAGTACGTCCGCATTTATCTGGTGGGAAGCCGACGATCACTCGCGGCCCTCGGAGGGTCTTCTCTCGCGCGCGCGGCGCTCCCGTGACGAGTCACGTGGTTCTGTCCGGGGCATGCCTTCGCACGCGGCGCCACTCGATCCGCGCCTCGTCTCTCGTGGCTTCACGGCGCCGTCAGCAGCTCAATGTGCGAACCGCGAACGATAAGAGGCCGCGGAGCGAGGAGGTTTTTCCGCTGTGCGCCGATAGGCGTTCCAAGTAGCCAGTGCCCGTGACGTCAGACGCGATTGAGAGGCTTTCGAGAGGTTTATATATGGGGGATTCCCCTCCCCCCTGACAAGGGTGTGCATGTAGGTCTCCTCCTTATCGTATATCCTCGAGCTTTCAATTGCGATTCCCCGCTTCCTTATCGGCTACTTCAGCGGTTCTTTCGCGAGGTGCCGGTTCTCGGGTGTGCCGCGTCAGCACGTTCAGGAGAGGCAGACTTTTGACTGTCCGGGGCCGGTATCAGGCGGAGCGTACTCGTCTGTCGAAAACTTTGCGCCCGCCCCTCCCTTCTTATGGTACGAAGTGTGAAAAGTGCATTTGCAATTATGCTATAATTATAATTGACGGGGCTCAGTACGTATGAGCTAAGATAACCAAGTCGTTATATATAGTGTAAGGATTCCTTTCTTATCATCCATCGTTCGCGACCGGCCTATCCCGGTGATATCGAAGGCAGAGCGCCTCTCGTACAGCTGACGAAGCGCGAAAAAGAACAACACTTGCGATGGGATCGTTACATTTTAATTCCGCATTCTGCGAAGGCGTCAGCATTCTCAAGTATCGCACTCGACATAGGAAGGTGCCTGTGTCAGTGCGCAAGTTTCAGCGATTGATTCATCGATTTGATGACACATTGCGTGACCTATAGAAGCTTCTCGCAACGGCTTGACTAATCATCGCGTCGGCTATACATCTCACGGTAGACACTTCTCGTAGCGATTGCCATTCACTTTGCGTATCGTTATTACGGCGATAAGAATGTATGTGGAGTTCGGTTCTCCGTCCCAGTAGTATATCCATACTTTTGATCTTGACCTTCAGCATGCACTGTTTGTTTTTTGTCTGAATCCGCCATCATAACGACCATTTGCGGTGATGACGCATTTCGACATATCTAGGTGCCGGCTTTTCGTACGTGGATGTAAATGTCCCGTTATTCTGTTCGGCGCTCCAGTGCTAATTATTCCGCGACGTTCAGTCAGTTCTACGAATTCAGTCGCTAGCTTATTTCGCAAATGGAATAATGAATTGCATGGAGAAGGCATGGGAGCTTTCGATCAGGCGTGCACAAGGGCGCGTGTATGAATGGTGAGACAATTCCTTTGTATTCGTTTGATCATGGTGTGTGTGTGTGTGTGTGAATTGCGCAAATAGGTGCTGCTGGTCGGTAAACAAAAGTGAGCAGAAGCGGAGTTCACACCTTTGCACACCTTGTGAGGAGCGCCATTTGAAAGCCGTGCTACACGAGCATGGCATGCACGCAGAATGGTATAGCCTTATCTACTATATAGCAAACGGGAGAACCCCGTTTGACGATACGAATGTACAGAAGAAATGCCAGACATCTCCTGGGAGTTTTATAACGCCTTCTACATAGTATTTACATTCTGCGTTACGGAATGTAAAAACGAGGGGGGAACAACGAAATAAACGAAGAAAGAACGGAGAGTAAGAATGCGAGGTGGGCGAAGGTTCCGAGCCCGCGTGTTTTCTTTTTTCTTATTCATTTATTTGTATATATTTTTATTTTTTCGCTCGCGTAAGCTAATCGTATAGCAACGTATGCCAAGTCCCCTCGTATTGAAAGACACACACACACCGGTGTGCCCTCGAGATCGACCTCGGCATTTCCCCCGAAAGCTGATTCTCTATCTTTCATCTCTGCTTTGCAATTATTCTGCACTCTTTCTTTCTTCTTTCTTTGTCGTTTTATTCTATCCTAGTTGTTTATAATGGCTCTATTGCCGACTTTCCATTTTTCCGCCATGATTTTCCGTATGTCCTTTCATTTTTTCCACAATCGTGTTGCGAAACGAGGCAGGTTGGTTTTTCTACATGATCTATCTATCTATCTATCTATCTATCTATCTATCTATCTATCTATCTATCTATCTATCTATCTATCTATCTATCTATCTATCTATCTATCTATCTATCTATCTATCTATCTATCTATCTATCTATCTATCTATCTAGCCGCCTACGTCTTGGTGCTCTCATGGTTGTTTCGTTAACTTGGTATGTACCAAAATTGCATACTATGACAACAGTATATGACGAACATAAATGATATGTCATGACATGCGCGTCATGTAGGCCATGAAACAGCCGCTTACGCCTTGGTGCTCTCATGGTCGTTTTTTTAACTTGGTAGCTACCAAATTGGCATAGTATGGCAGGAGTTTATGACGAACAGAAGTGATAGCTCATGACATGCGTTTCATGTAGGTCATGACATTGACGCAGCGAAAAATATTAGCACTGAAAAACCACTGAAATGGGTTCGGACGTGGGTACTAAGTGTAGCAAACATTAAGTGATGCTAGTAGAAGTCATAGTCATGAGCATGACTCAACAAAAATGACAATGAGTCAGCGAAAAAAGATTAACACTGAAAAACCAATGGAATGGGTTCGGATGTGGTACTAAGTAAAGGAAAAGGCTAAAGGTTGATGGTCGAATTCATAGTCATGAGCATGACTAAGGCTTTCGCCTTAAGGTCTCTTAGGTGTAGCTAAAGGGACTTCTGAGGACTCATGACATGATGTTATGGTATGCGTGTCATGTAGGTCATGAAAAAGCCGCGTACGTCTTGGTGCTCTCATGGTCGTTTCGTTAACTTCGGTAGGCTCCCCGCACACTTGCTTCGTATAGCATCGATCGACTCCCCCATGGCGTGGATCTGCCGTTTTTTTTTTTTTTTTAATACCCCTTTGTTCCTATTTGTATTTGCGGTGCCTAGCATATTACCCTCATCGCGCTCGTACACTTAGTATGCTGTCTAGGTCAGGTATAGGAATACAAATGTTAGAACTTGGCCTGACGTAGGTATACGCTTTCTTAAAACCACGGGTGGTTTGAGTTCACCTCCACCATGACGTCTCTCATGGAGACGTCGTGTTACTCCGGGATTAGTATATATGAGGGATTGATCTTTCTCACTCACTCACTCACTCACTCACTCACTCACTCACTCACTCACTCACTCACTCACTCACTGCAATCAATCAATCAATCCGATCAATCAATCAATCAGTCAGTCAATCCGTCATCAAATGGATTTTGTTCGCTTGATGTTCCCACTGAACCGTGGCCCTTCGCGAGCAGGATTTCTCGAGAAGGACAGGCCTGTTCAGTGATGAGAAAAGAGCAGCTCCTCGTACGTGAACAAGCGGGCGGCGAGCTAGCGAGAACCGAAAGCGAGAGGGGGCGAGGTCACGCTGGTGGTGACGACTCCAGACACTTGGCTGCTGCGTTGACGAGCGCCATTCCCATTCCGTGATATCATATAGGACGCTGCGTCCGGGGCACACGGACCCCGGTGATAAGCGCCGCGAGTCCCCGGATCACGAGAGAGCGCGGGGAGACGTCCTGAGCGGCCGTTTGCTTCTCCGGGGATGCCGGACGCGTCGTGCCCAGCCTGCGTCGTCTTTGTCGGAGCTCGCGGCAGCACTTTTTGAGCGGCGAGATAAGATAGCGGCAGTCCACCCCAGCAGCAGCGGCTGTCCCCGCTGATAGCGGCGCCGCTTCGCTTCGAGGGATGCCCTCTCTCTCTCTCAGCAACGCGACCGCGCCGCTTGCAACCGGCGTTCTTTTTCTCTTTTTCTTTTATTTTCGCGCTGACGTCGTCGCGGTTGTGCGTAAGATGCCGGCCACTCCACGCTGAATGAGACCGATAGGGCGTGTGGAGTGTGGGCGTGAGTTTGGGTTACACGCTTAGAGGAAAATCCCCCGACGGATGGATCGATCGCGCTGCAGGTCTTTCGCGTTTGAAGCGAAGCGTTTGTCGTCAAGAAACTGGAGCTTGTGCGCGGGAGACCTCGGAGAACTGCGTGTTTCGGCGGCATCCGAGAGCTGTGAAAGCGACTCTTAACGGCTTCCCTATAGCGAGTTGGCTGCTTAGAAAATGCGTTTCCCCGTCACCTCTTCGTCTCCTTTTATTTATTATAATTTTTTGTCGTTTTGCGGCACGGCCTATAAGCTCACTAATACTGTAGCGCGGTGAGGCAATACCGCAAGCTGCTTTGAGAGCGGACCTTGAAGTTGTTGGAATTTGCTGTCAGTTTCGTTCGTCGTTTCGTGGCTCTTTTTGCGCATTCTAGGCCACGTAGGGATTCCTGTAAAATCTTTGTCTCGTTTGTGTGGCGAAGCTGGAGTCGCGCACAAAGCGCTCCTTGCTCTTACCGAGCGAAAGGTGTACGTGATACACTCAGCCCCCCCACCCACCACATACACACACGCTTTTTTTTCTTCTCCCTTTTAACGATATACAAGTTTAAAAGAACGCGAATCCTTGCAGCGGTAGAGCCCGGAGTTTAACGCGAACTACAGCATAAAACGGGGAGGACGAGATCACCGCGCATTTTGCGACGCTGCTTATAGGTCAGTGCCTCCCAAAACTCTGGTAACCCCGCGATCCACCAAACACATAAAACATCGTTTCGCGACTGTAACCTTCCCCCGAACCTCCCGCTCTCGATCCACTTAATTTTTGCGATGTCACGACTTCGATTCACGAAGAGTTATCCGACGCTTTAGGACCCGTGTTCACAAAAACGATATTACGCCCGAACAGTTCGTACACGGTAGCGGCTAATCCTAAGCGTGATGTTGGGCATATCATTACCGACAACGGAGGGTGGCCTGTAAACTGGAAGCAGCTCTACCGGGTGTGCAAGATTAAGCGTTACGGAATTTTTTAAAATCGCCTGTGGCACGTAGCATAATTCTTATCGTTGAGCTGTGTTATTCGATAAGGCGGACATTAGTGGCACGAGAAATCGAGACAGATACTGAACTAATTAAAAAAATTACTAATTAACTTCTTAGTTAATTTCTTTACGACACATATTGCAATTTACGAATTGTAGCCGGTGAGCTTGGCCGGCGTATCCACTTGGAATTAATTTCCAGAATGACACCAGTTTGGAGATATGCGCCGTCAAACTCGTCGTAAAAATGCACTGTTGTTCCACTTACTTTTTAACCAGAATGCTGTTTTATACATTGAAGCACAAAAGTATCTGGAACGCCCATGTATTTCGTCCCACAGTTTGGGAAATAATATCTCGAAACTGGTGTCATCCTGGAAATTCAATTCAAGTGGATGCGTCTTCCAAGAACTCGCCGGCTAAAATTCATAAATTGCAATATGTGTCGTAAAGCAATTAACTAATAAGTTCATCAGTCAATTTTTGTTAATTAGTTTAACATGTGTCTCGATTTCTCGTGCTACTAATGTCCGCCTTTTCGAATAACCCAGCTCAACGATAAGAATTATGCTACCTGCCACAGGCGATCTTGAAAAATTCCGTAAAGCTTCATTTTGAACGCCCGGTATAACGAACGAAAAGAGCTTTGTGAATTCAGCGACAGTTTCGCTTGACATCATTTGTCAAGGATGAATGAACAACGTTGGCTGGAAAAGATTGCGAAATAAGAAAATGACTTCAAGAATTGCGGTTCTTGATTAGTTTAGTCGCCGTATTTGTTTCCTAAGGAATCCTGACTCTCTTGTTCTGAAAGGGCAAAGCTCGGGCAGCGCCGTCGTTTGAAGAGCAAGAGAAAACTTCCCTTTTTAAATATTTAGAAAGTCTGCTTCGGTCAACTTGGTAATACACATATTGAGAGCTGACGCAAGCGACCCATTATATGCGCAGGACATTGACTCGGTTCGAGTTATTTTGCGCATATTATTCTGTCCCGCAAACGCTATAGCTTATGCGGTCGGCTTCTACTGTAGAAAAGTTTACACTGCTATTTACGACATTCTCCGTGACACAAAAAATGTTAGCTTGACGAAATTGCCGACTTTCTATAGTTCTCAAAATTACTCACCATTTTCCTAATCGTTATAAGCTCCGCATAGCTTTTGTATCTTTTATTGTTTTATCCTGCCGACTATATGTTTTGGCCAACCCGCATGTAGTGTAAGGGCTATTGCTCGTGATCAAACAAGCAAACAAACAGACAAACACACAAATTAAGATTCAGGGCTTTTGGTAACAGTCAGCCACCTATCGGTTCTTGAAGAAGCCTCCGTGAACTTTAGCATCACCTTTATCGCAAATTGCGTTATAGAACAGACGGGATTTGTGATTTTCAGTTCTTTAATACCATGTTTGTTTTCTTTTTTATTGTATCGTGAAGTGGATTCTGCAGCAACGCCTGTCGTATCTGCTGCCCCCTATAGCAACAAATTTGATGAACCAGTTAAACATTTTTTTCCGGATTCAAAAAGGAACCAGAAATACCAATATATAGGATACATGGTGTACAATGTAAACTTTTTTTTTTCTACTGTCCTTTTTATTTTTTTTTATTATTACTATTTTTTTTTTTTTTTCACAGTGCGAAGCTGCTGTACAAAATGCTGTACAAAGTGCCGCGCACTTGTTACGACTGATGCTGCTTATTTCGAGCCTGAAAAAAAAAAGAAAAGAAAGAAAAACGTTACCGATAAATAAATATAAATAAATAAAAAACCGCCTGCTGATGTTGCCTGAGAAATAAAATTTAAAAAAGAAAGCCCGCGAGGCGCTATCTAACAGACTGAAATATTCAGCGGCCTTGTATGCCTATGTCTGTCCGTACGTATACGCTCGCTCTGTAAAGCTTTAATTAACCGAAAGGTCGACGAGATCGTCCGCCTTTCCTTCTTTCTTTTTCCATTGCCCCTCTCCCGATTTCTTGTACCGTTTTTTCGCGGTGGCTGCTCGCAAATTGAAAACATATTGAAGTAGCTGCGGCGTAAGTGCGTCCTCCTCTATACAGCGCAACAGGGAGACACGGTCAATCCATCCCGCGCCGCTACTTCACCCCGCGAACCTTAACCTTCAAAAGCCGGCGCGACGGAGAAGCTAGCAAAAGCAGCAGCGCGCAACTCGGCGTGCGGACGGCGCCATATTAAAGCCTCCCACGTCGCGTCGTCGCCCAGCGATGTCCGATGGTGTGGCGAAAGCTCCTATTGCGCTGCCCGTCTCTCCACTGTGCGTGGGCCGGTCGTAATGAAGGTCGCGGGTTCATCAAAAGTGGACAAGCACCGCGTCGATCCGCTCGTTTCGCCCCCTCCCCCACCGTTAGCCTCGCGTCGTCGCGCTGTAGTCGACGGAAAGAGAGATGAGCGGGAAGGTAGGGAGGGGGTCAACCGGGCGAGCGTCCGGCTTCCTACCGTACGCAGGGGAATAGAAAGAGGAAGAGAGTGCACGCAGAGAGTGAATGCGGGAGGTTCCGCAATATAAACAGTCACTGAGACCGGCGCACATCAAGATGGCACACGTATGCTTTTCTGCGTCAGTGCCAGATTTTTATGGTCCGAGAGTTTTCGTCTCGGACAACGTTCTGGTGTGGTCTGTCATTAAGTGTTCTGTTAGTGTGTGTGTGTGTAACCCCCGACTGCTGGCGATTCTAAGTGATTCTATGACGCGTACGGAAATTTCACTTCACGGGCGTCTTTTCTTTCTTCTTCTTTTTTTTTTTTTTTTTTTTTTAAATTCCGTTCCCCATCGTAGTGCAGCCAGCGCAACCGGCAGTCGAGCCCGGCCTTGCACCTCGTTTGAAAATTCTGAGCTAAGTTTCGTGCACGATCAGCCGGTTATGTTAGCGAAGAGAGCGAATTAAAAAAAAAAAAAATGTTGATTGTCGTCATCGCCGTGCACTTCCTCGAATTTCTGGATACATTGTTCTTTCGGTTGGTATCGTGGAAGCCAACGCTTATGAATACGTACAAGCCTCATTGTAAGTATTTATCAATGCGAAAAAGACAAAACGCATGTGTGCGACGAAGACGAACAAGCCGGGAGGTCGGAAAGGGACTGACGTAAACAGCTACAGAAGCATTCAGCCACACCTTTTCCTGACGACAAAGCGTGCGCGCACGTTGATTTTGTGTACTTTCAGTTTTTCAAGCGAAGGGTTTCATGCGAACCCGCCCGGCTGCTGGGTGCTGCCGCTGCCCTGCCGCATAGCTTACAATATATATATATATATATATATATATATATATATATATATATATATATATATATATGTGTGTGTGTGTGTGTGTGTGTGTGTGTGTGTGTGTGTGTGTGTGTGTGTGCTTCACATAGGTTCTAAGGTGTACGTTGTATCTGCATATATTTCTGTTACTCTGCGCGTGTGCGCCATTTAACTCCTCTGGCGCCCCCTATCTCGCAATCCGAATATAGCTCTCACGTGATTCGTATACCGGTGCAAACCTGAATAATGACAGCTCACGTTTATTCATCGCGAGCTTCTATACGCGAAGACACAGCACGTTGTCGTAGTGGATACGTACACAGGTGCCTTCTAGTGTGTCGGCTGCTGTGGGAGGTCTGTCGGCGACCCGGCCTGTCGATCGAGTTTCTCGGATCACGTACATGTGTTCGTGCGTAAGCAGGTGTCGGTATATGAGTGCGTGTGTTTGTGTGTGGAGAAGGAATGACGCAGACCTTTCCCATTCCTACTCATCAATCCGGATCGCTTGAAGGCAAGTTTATTGCGCGCATGCCTGCTTATCGTTTTACCTTTAGACAGCTGCATCGCCTGCTTTCGGGAAAAAAAAAAATATCGCGACCGTGAGGCTTTATTCTGTAGTGGCCATCGCTCTTCCCAAGTCCAGAACGAGAGGCAGCTTCCCCGTTCGCGTGGACGTTGCAAGCTTATCGTAGCGTCTTATACGAGCTTTTATAGCGCGCTGCCAAAAAAAGCAGAGTCGCCGTGCCTGATAAAACGGAAGGCCATCGACAATTTCGTCAACCGGCGCTCCTCCTATCTTTCAGCCCATTATGTGCGCGGGGCAAGTTTTTCTCGCACCCTGCCAAAGCTATAGCGGTATATACGACTTGCCGCACGCTTTGCGGAGGTTGCAGTCTTTCATCATGCTGACGCAATGCATGCATGGCGCGGAGTCGCCGAGAAGATAAAAAACGAGAAAGCATAGGGCCTTCAACGCGCATCGTCCGACGGCGGCTTCTATATCTCTTGGGGCTACTCGCGCTTCCGAGAAGCCCTTGGGCTCAACCCTCTGCACGCTAAGCAGTGACGCGTTGGCGTCCCTTCGAGACGCTGCAGAGTCAGCGCCAGCGGTTACGGTTCGCGAATGGTTACGAGGCCTAATCGTGTCCGCGGCCTTTATGACCCGAACACCACCCCGTGTAGCGTCGGTCATAATCCTATACGCTGTTATACACCTGTATGCGCAGTCCCGCTCGTCGGCTCCGCGCGTGAGCTATAGACAATGACGCTAAACTGTATATATGAATAAACGGCAAGACAGGAACGAACGTCAACTCGCTACTAAAACCTTATTCAGAGCGGCACAGTTCACTCTTTCGAACGAACGTGCACCCGTGAGCAAAAGTATACGGACCAGAGGGTCGCCTAAAAAACTGGATTTCTTCGTAATTAACATGCATAAACTGAAATAGACGAGTACACTAGAAAGTTCGCAATGACAAGTTTGGACCGCAGTCCACAATTTCAAGTTGCATTCACAGTCAAAAATAGGCTTTATCGCGCAATCCCTGGTCCGTATACTTTTGCTCACGGGTGTACGTGTCATCGTGCGGAAACACATCTGCGCGCCGAAATTAAGACCAGTGGCCGAATTCCCAAATATTTTCGTTCGGTAGTGCTCTTTGCTATTGGCTGGCCGCGCCTTCGCTAATAATATGTCCAGTGTCAGGATTGGCTGGAATGCTGTCTTATACGAACAATTTTAGTGGTGGAGCTCTTCGTGAACAGCGCGTGCCCAGAAAACAGAGGACGTGAGGTGGCTAAATAAATGCACGATTCTATGACATAAAATAGAAGAATTGACGTTGTTGAAGCGGCGGAAAAGGGTTATGCGCCGCGTACGAAGCCGTATAGTCACCTCTGCTGCACAAAAGGTGCGCGTGTAAATACCGACGCTGTCAACTGCTCCGCGCGTATAGCCGGCGCTTGCTGTATATGCATATATGCAGTGGGGGCGTCGAACCTCTCCAGCTGACGACAGCAGAAGCGGCTGTAACTACAGAGAGAGACGAAACAGTCGGACGAAAGACGTTTTTGCGCGCACGAACCCGCTCCGTGTCCTGTAGGTTGACGTTGGCACGCTCCCAACCACAATGCAAGGGACATTTGTTAACTTCGAAGGGGCAGCCGATATATAGTTACGACGCCATATACCCGGCGCGGTGTCCTCTGCGACCATGTCGTTCCGTTGCACGAGGTCGCGGGCTTAACACCCAGCCGCAGCATTAGGCCGGGTTGCAGAAGCGTTCTTTTAGCTGGATGAAAGAACGCCATCCGGTCCGATTTGATTCGGAGCGCTCGACTATACGGCGGCCTTCGCATTGACTATGCTGTGCAGCTTCGAGAGATGGAGCCCCTGTCTTTAATTATATATAAATCACACGTATGTCCCTTGGATGCTCGTCGTCAGTCATCGACTACGGCGAGCATGCATATATAGTCAGATTATTTATTTAAATATCTCCAGGACATATCGTGCGTTACAGAAGTGTGGACATTAAATAACACAAACACAAATATCAGAGAGAGAAGAGAGAGAGAGATACAAGCTTTAATGATATGCTAGATATTTTAACCTGGCTGTTCGCCTGACATCATACTCCAGGAGCTGGGTGATGGACAAATATCAGATCACAACATCATCTTCGAGCGTATGTTTAAGGTCAGTCGGATCTGTAATACGCTGAGCAGAGAAGATGAAGAAACGTATGGAGCGGGAATAACTTGAAGTTTGGTGAATGCGTTAAAAGAAAGAGGGCGCTGTTTCCTGCCCATCTAGAAAGGCGAAGCGGTGAAAGTGTAATATGAGAGAGAGAGAGAGAGAGAGAGAGAGAGAGGACGGGTCACGTGAACAGATCCGCGTGCAAAGACAACCTCACAGGCAGCTTCTGAACATGCCTGCCTCTTGAACTTTCACTGTGACTTTCAACTGTCACTGTCAACTCCGACAGTAGTAACAATTAGTGACACGAAGGCATGCGCGCACGAACAGCCGAACCCTTCGCGGTGACAGCGCTCGTGTACAGGTCTTGTCAAAAGAAACGCAGCCGCTGCGCGCCCGACTCGGGCACGTCAGGTCGGCCGGCTGCTGCATGGGCATCGCTGGACGTTCACGGAGAGGTACGTGAACTCTCGATCTCTCCCTTCAGAGCTACCAGGGGTTCTGAACAACGCTGGAGCTCTAAGTGGCTTGCTTTCTTTTGACTGTACGCGCACTTCTGCAATACAAGATAGTTAAGCCAAACCACCAATGTGAATGAAAGTGCACACACCGAATCGTTATTGATTGATCCGCACATCTTTCGTTATGTTTATCGAAAGACGAAGCTTTTTTAGGTACTGACATATTTTCAACTTTTTAATGTCTTTCTCTCTTTTCTTTTTTGTTCAATGAAGGGCCTAAATATCTAAACCGCAAAAGAAGAGAGATCGACAGAGAGAGACAGAGATGACTTCAGATGTACATCGTCTAAGCGCTGGTCCTATAGAATCTGAGCATCTCCCACCTTCTGCGTCGTGAAGCCAGGACACAGTAATCTCCTGGAAATCGGAACCAAAACTGGCTGTATAAAAGTTATTGTATTAAATTATATAGAGTGAACTGAGACTTGTCAGTATTTTCCCTATGGTTTGGAGGTCCCAGTTCATCATTAGCGCAAAAAGAAAGAAAGAAAGAAAGAAAGAAAGAGCCGAAATGTAATGTCAGTACTGGCTTGTTTAATGGCGAGGTCGTTGCCTCCGTGTTGTTTTTGAGTTGATGAAGTTTTTTCATTCCCAGGCGGGGGCTAGCTAGCTGGTCCAGAAAAAAAAAAAAAATCACCGGAAAGTAGTGTTATGAGTTGCTTTCAGTGATCGGCGGGCCGGCCGGCCTCCAGCGAGAGGCTGGGTAACTTCACCGCTTGTCAGCGGCAGCGCATCGCGCTAAGCTCTTTTTTTTTTTTTTTTTTCATTTCCGTCACAGCTGCATCGGGTCTCCGAAGTGTTTTATGGACGTTCAGTTCGTTATACGAGTTCCTCGACCTTCTCAGGTTTGTGATGGGCGCGCAAGTCCGTTGCTTTCTATAGGCGTGGATCGCGAGGTTTCTGTCAACGCCGGTGTTATACAGGGAAACTATATACTGTATATCATAAAACGCGCGGTCCCTGGAGGCAGCATTTCGTGACGATGCGTTTTGATTCCTCTTCTTGGCATTACGAGTCGTCGATACCGGCGATAACAGCCGAACAAATGACGACAAGAATGGAAAATGAAGTGGATCGTGGCAAATTACGGTCACCGTGGACCGAATTCACAAAGCTTTTCATTCGCAAGGGTTATTTGCCACTGGCCGGTTGTATTCGCTAGCGATATGTCTAGCGCCAGGATTGGCTGGAATTTTGTCTTGCGAACAGTTCTGGTGTCAGAGGTTTTTTCTGCTTTTTTTTTTTTTTTTCCTGTCAGTGTGGACACAGGAGCCGTAATTATTAATGTCGTTGTCGCTTGGATAACCCACTGGGCCCGGCGCATGATAAGAACAGAATAATGGAAGGCAGTGGAACGTTGCAAAACACGCACCCCGTTTCGTTCATTCATTTCAGTCGTTTTACGCGGAAAGCAAGTCGCTCACGGGCGGCTCAGCATTGACGGCGCCATACGGATGCGCAGGAGTTCCGCGGTTTCGACAGTTCGCCTCAGTAGCCCAATGCCGTAACACGCATTGCTCCACGGATGAAGGAAATATACTTAGCATTGCGTCACGCAGCCAGGAATCGCAAGTCAACTGTCCGTGATGCCACGCCCTTCGCGTTATCGCTCTCAAAAAGTCGGCCCGCCACGTGACCCTATTCTCGGCGGACTCGGTCGGCCCAGTGGGCTTGGTTCGCGGTAGGTTAGGTTGTTGCGCAAGCCGCACGTTGCTGTCCCACCCGTTGTATTTGCGGAAGAGCGTATGCTAGATGAGCGCGGCGGTTGAAGACACTGAAACTTGGCGCATCATGCCGACACCACCTAGATAGCACAAGGCCTGTTCACTTCTATCCATGACGTCATGCTACCTGGCTCCTGACTGCCATAGAATCTAATCGGGATGCTCGCGAGTAAGCAGCGCTGATTTCGACGTCACCGCTTTCGTCACGCCAGCCTTGGCAATGGAAATTTCGAGCCAGGTATAGCATGTTAGGCCTATAGATGGCTTGCACTGACTTCATTGTAGCCGCCATGTTGGTGCACCGACACGATGATAAGCTGGGTCCGTAACGTCACGTGAAAGCTTTCAATAAGATGGATTGGACTGAAGTGCTCGTAGTCGCCATGTTGGTGCCATGACACGGTGATAAGGTGGGTGCGTGACGTCACGTGAAAGCTATCAATAACTTCAAGAGACAGGAAGAGAACGGTGTGCATCAGAGAGAAAACAAGGATAGCCGATATTCTAGTTGGCAATAAGAGAAAAAATGGAGCTGGGCAGGCCATGTAATTGCGCAGGATGGATAACCGGTGGACCATTAGAGTTACAGAATGGATATCAAGTGAAGGGAAGCGCGGTCGAGGACGGAAGAAAACTAGGTATGGTGATGAAATTAAGAAATTCGCAGGCTCAAGTTGGAATCAGCTAGCGCAAGACAGGGATAATTGGAGATCGCAGGGAGAGGCCTGCGTCCTGCAGTGGACATAAATATAGGCTGATGATGATGATGATGATGATGATGATGATGATAGCATGCATGATGTCATGGTTCGGAATGAACATGCCTCGTGCTTTCTAGGTGGTGTTGATCGTGCGCGATCACCGTCTTTCTGGGGTTTTACGTGCCAAAACCAGTTCTGATTATGAGGCACGCCGTAGTGGAGGGCTCCGGATTAATTTTGACCACCTGGGGTTCTTTAACGTGCACTACAACGCAAGCACACGGGCGTTTTGCATTTCGCCTCCATCGAAATGCGGCCGCCGCGGCCGGGATTCGATCCCGCGATCTCGTGCTCAGCAGCGCAACGCCTTAGCTGACTGAGCCACCCCGGCGGGGTGCGCGATCACCGTGTTGTTCCCATTTTTCTTTGCTCAACTTCTGTTACGTAATGCAACCTTCTGGTTATTTCCTTCCTCCATTGTGTGTACACCGCTAGCAGTAAGCGCAGGTAGGGCAAACGAGACCCCAGTCGCCTTGCCGACCCCCTGTGCATGCCGTCGTGATGGTTTTGAGCGATACGGGGCCAGCTCTCAATGGCCGCCCCCGCGAGAGTTCACGTCCGGTTCTGCACGCCTCTGCGGCGCGAGCGATATGAGAGCACGGCATGCTCGCCATACGTCGTCGCAATAAGCGCGCCAGCCTGGTTGCTTTTTATAGACTAGGCCTCGCTATCCAGGCCTGCCCATTCCCAGAACCGCGCGTACGCGAAAACGTGAAACATAGTAACTGTAGCTCAGCAGCAGATTGGGACGCTCTCGGTCGCGTGTTTATGGCTGGAGTGCGCGTGTTTTGAAAACAAAATTTGTATCTGTTAGAAAGCTTTTCTACGGGCTTTCGTATTAACACTTGGCTGTAATAAGTGCCGCTATACTAATTAGGTGGTGTTCTTAAGAGATAACCGTACTGTACGTATACTAGAACAAGACGGCGCCTGTACGGATAGCGCGCGCAGGAGGCACTACCGGTGCGTGTAGATTGGAGTGTGCCACCAGCAACAGCGGTTCTCTTCCGCCCTATAACCTCACGCGATTCAAACAAAAACGTCTCGGCAGATCCACGGTGCCACAGAAACGTGGGACGGCTACCTGCTCGCTGTGTCCGCCTCGTATATTGATGCGCACTGTATATAGGTAGGTATACACGGCGATTTCTCATATGTTAACCATGCAACGACTTGAAACGTGGTCAATCACGAGCATCGCGCCAATGAAGCCAAACTGTGCCCCGCGCGCGAGAACAATTGGAATAGAGAGAGAGAGGGGGGGGGGAGAGAGAGAGAGCGCGCGGCGAAAGGTTATTCCTGGACGTAATAAGGCTGCCGCCAGCTGTTGAAAAGCGGGGCCGATGCAGCACGCGTTCGGCGACGATCCAGTGAAGCGCACAAAAAAACCGCCGATGCCTGCTGCCCTAGCGTTGCGACCTGTTTTGAGCAGAGCTCGGGTCGGTCGGGCGCCGGGTCCCGAGGGCTGCGGGTGCGCGCATTCTGTCGGCTTCTCCCGCTGCTGCGGCGGCAGAGAACAGCAATCTCCGCCGCGGGGTCATTGGGATCCTCTCTCTCCCTCCCCTCTTTCTCTCTCGTGTGCGCAGGTGGTTTGGGGGACATAATCGATGGTGACCCCGGGACGCTTTGTGGAGCGCGACGCCCTGCGAGCGCACGCGAGCCCCTTCTTTACATGTCGCGAACCGGCGGAAGAAATTTATCGCGTAAGGCTCGTCACAATCGAGGATTAACGTCAGAGATGTATAGTCGGCGAGAAGTCCGAAAAACAGCGCTCGTGGCGATATCGTTACTGCCGTCAACGAGAACGCGTTAAATACGCTGGCTGTATATCGCACGCCTAAAGATTATGACAGATTTGGGAACGTTTTAGCCGACACGTTTTAGTGGAACGAACTCGCACATTCTAGTAAGAAATCTGCTTCCAGTATTTAATGTATACCGTCACACAAATGTAGCTTCCAGCGTTTGCTGTTGCTGGCCGGCTGCCTCTGAGTATCCCGGTGTATGTAAATAAAGGGGGCAATTGTGCTACCCGACACACACACGCACAGCACACGGCCAATGCGCAATCTCTCCGCGCTATCCATTTTCATGTGTCTCGAAATAGTCGACGTTTGTGCTTCAAGAGCTCAGCAGTGCTTGCAGTGCATGTAGATGCATGGTACCCTATATACTTCGTTTTTTTTTTTCCCCCGGATGCGTCTGCGTATATATAAGGACCTGTCTGCTACGTGTGTTTCACTTTTGCTGTACAAATTTGTATGTACGAAAAGGTTCTCTACTGATAGCGATAGGCGTGCTGTTTATCGCTAATCACCTCCCCCGCCCCACCTGTGTCATGCGTATACTTTGCATCTCTTAATTTTAGATCGCCGGATCTGAAGCGGCCATATTTCACTGCGCACGCCGACACGTTCCTTTATTGGACGCATGCAATATATATATACAAGAACTTGGAAGGTTGAGGACGCACGTACGAAAAAAAAAAAAACGATACTTTATTTACGTGCGTACGTGCGTCCTCAACCTCCAGGTTCCTGTTCAACTACCGCATCCCGGCATAACCTCACTTGATATATATAAGCCATAGCTGCGCATATGCACTCGTTCTTGCGACAGAGGAAAGCGCTGAAGTACGGTGCATGTATACGCGTAGTTGGAGAATCTGATCACAACGTGCCCGTGTGTTCCTTCTTAATGCCGTTTTCGCAATGTATTGTTCATCATGTAAGTAAATGGGACTTGGAATAGTTCCGAAAAAATGTCAGAAATTAGCCTTATATATATATATATATATATATATATATATATATATATATATATATATATATATATATCAGTGAAGCCAGGAATCACAGGAGCCGGCACAGAAATAGGACAAAAAATAGAAGCACGTAGGAAAAACATAACAGGACTTTACTGACGTTTCGGCCGGGGTCCGGCCTGCATCAAGAGTCTGATGAAGGCCGGAACCCGGCCGAAACGTCATTAAAGTCCTGTTATGTTTTTCCTACGTGCTTCTATTTTTTGTACTATATATATATATATATATATATATATATATATATAGAGATAGAGAGAGAGAGAGAGAGAGCCGGGCTTCGTTATAGCGTAGTCATCTACATTGAAATTATAGTCGCTAGAAGCACGTACAGCTGCTTTCCCCGAGGGTAGTTACGAGATTTACATGTCCCTCTGCGCTGTTTAGGCACGGTACTTAACCTTCAGAAATCAGTTCGCGTTTGTTTTTTCTTCCATACAGCCAGCGGCGTAAGGCGCGGTCCGCTAACGGTATGAGGTGTGTTTATGCGTAGGCTCTGAAAATCGCGCTCTTTCACTTCGGGTTTAAGCAAAGCACGAACGCTGCTGCAATCGTCGCAACGCACTCAGCGAAGCAAGTTCACCAGTTTACCTTCGCTCCTATAGCGGGCAGTACTTTTCTTCCATTCGGACAGTACGCGATGCATACGGTCTGTATAGAAGCGAAAAGACGGCAACTCCGCGTATAGTCCATTTGCTCTTAATCTGTCGACTCCGTAAGGCGGCGCGCTCTCGTGGCTGACAAATTGAGTTTTAACACGGATGGGAAAAAAAAAAAAAAGAAAAAAGAAAAGGGAAGCGTGACGTCAAGAGCCTCGGCAAGCCAACCTCGTCTGACGCCGCCGCCCCTCCATCTCTCCGACACCTATTTGCGCGTTGGCTCCTGGGAAGTAGGCCCTCCATGGTTTCCGTACCTTTCAAGACATGTTTGTTTCTCGGCAGCTCTTAGCGATGCTACTACTTGGCGATGCCCTCGTCACAATCGGCCCCCGTACACCTGCTCTCCGCTCTGCTCTCTCTCTCTCTCTCATACTCTCACCGAGCTCGGCGGTTAGGAATTACCACTCGCGTGTCACGTGGTGAGGGCCTATTTCCCGCGAGCCTCTACATTTTTTATGACTAGGCTTCAAAGTTGTCATGTGTTGCTCCCTGCTAGTCCTTTTCCTTCCTTCGTGGGGTTTAAGGATCGGTAGCGGAAGCGGTTAAAGAATCTGCGGGGGAGCTAGGCTATAAGTAAGAGGCAGAGGAAGGAAGAACGCGCTATAATGAGAAATTTCATTTTTCGGTAATATAGCTTAGCGTATAAACTAAGAGTGGGCGAAATATTCGAGATTCTGAATACGAATCTAACAGATTTTGCTTCTTGAATCCAGAATTCACTATCGGACATTGTCGAATCTTCGTTTCAGTTCGAATATACGGGATAACGCTTCCTCTAGGAGTCTATACTGCAGGGTAAACAATCGATGCGAGTGGTGATCTGCTACAGGAAAGCTAGCATCAGTTCCCGAAAGCAAATGATTGACTCGTCGTCCTGGCCGGCCCTGCAAAACTGTCGAAAACCACCAGCACAACTCCTGAAAAAACACGTACAATGCTTTAGGGCTTCATAGTAATGGTAGTAATTATATTAGAGTAATGATAGTAATGGGAGTAATGGTAATTTTGACTGCATGCCGTTGCCAATAGGTGCAGCAACAACATTGAATTTCTTCTTCTTTTTTTTTTTTCTTCAGCACTGAATGGACTCCGCGGTACCTTTATTTTGTCTAGAAATGGGAGACTATTCGGTATTCGATATGATGTTCGGTTATAGTTATGTTCGTATATTCGTATTCTACTCTGAAATTTCACTATTCGAACGCCCTTAGGATAAATGTGTCCAGATATATGTGTGTACCAAGAAAGGTTGAAAGAACGAGCTTGATATGGCACATGCCACCAGCATGTTTCACAGAAAAGAAGATCATCATCATCATCATCATCATCATCATCATCATCGTAATCTCAACCATTGTAAACATGGCCGCTGTCCTACATAGCCGCGGGTGCTTTTCTTGGGCGCGATTTGATAACGCCCCCCCCCCCCCCTTTTTTTTTTTTTTTCGAGCCGTTATAAAATCGCGCCCCTGACACTACTTAATTCCGCCATATTGTCAAATTCCTCCACGTTGTCGTTGGGAGCCAATCAGCGAGCCCGTAGCAGCCCAATGGGTCAACCAGAACTGACAAGATGGCGAATTTAACGATATGGCGTAATTTGACTATGCTCAGAATAGCAAGCACCCCAGTTCGGCGGTTTCATTCGCTTTGCCCATTTCAGCGTGTCCCAGAGGCGCGTACTTGGCTCTCTCTCTCTCTTTCTTATCAGCCTTATATATACACTGCGGTGCGAAGCCTTCGGTGAAGCTTGCTCAACTGACCCCGCTGATAAGGAGATCCGCTGCCATGTGCACTTCTGTGGCTTCGCTGCTGCAGTTGCTGTGGAGGCATTTCGCCATGGCGGCCGTCGTTGCCAAATGTGGCAGCCGGATGGCCGGAGTGCCGTCCGCGTTAACAGCAGCGCCCGGTGACCGTTTCTCCCCCTTTTTTATCCGAAGGCTGCGCTGCTATCAGCGCGGGGCCAGTTTTTTCCACAGACGGATGCTATTCTCGACAGGCAGGCTGTCGGCACTTTTTTTTTTTTTTTTCGTGTGAGTTGCGGTCGGCTGTCCCACGATTTTTTTCCTTTCTTTCTTTCTTTCTTTCTTTTTTTTTTTCTTTTTTTTTTTACCGTGACATCGGCACGGATAACGTAAGCGCCGTGAAAGAAGCACTTGAATGGGATCCGAACTAGGTTTTGCTGAATGATCGTAGCGGGATGACTATATAGTGATATTTCATCCTCTCCTTCCACGCTGTGGATGGCTTGGGTGTCAGTTCCACTATATCCGTATCTTTTCGTAAGGTTATGCTGACGCTGAAAGTGAATATCGGTTCAAGTCACACCCGCCGTGGTGTCGTATAGTGGCTGTTGCGCTACTAAGCCCGAGGGCGCGGGATCGAATCCTGGCCATGGCGGCCGCATTTCGATGGGGGCGAAATCCATAAACGCCCGTGTACCGTGCATTGGGTGCACGTTAAAGAACCCCAGGGGGTCAAAATTAACCCGGGGTCCCCCACTGCCGCGTGCCTCATAAGTCTTACGTGCCAAAACCACGATTTGATAATCGTGGTTTTGGCACGTAAAACTCCAGAATTTAATTTAGGTCACGAAAGTACGGGACGCCGTTCATGTGATAGTGCGGGCTCAGTTAGGTACGCTGCCCTTATTCACAAGAAATCCTACGTGCTAGAACCGTTACAGTGGGCAAAAAAGGGAGTTTCGAGCGCTCACGTAAATTCCTGGGCGAATGTACAGTCATCAATCAAATCAGTTGCGAGGCCGTTCGCACGCGTCGAACGAGTTTAGCTATAGGGCAGCACTTGCACTCGGTATACGTTGGTGTTCGGGCCAGGGCTTTAGACATTGTAATACGCGTCTACGAAATGCATCTTTCGACTTTCGGGATGACGTGGCTACCTCGATCGGCATTGCACAGCGTTCTGTAACCCGCGTGCAAGTCTCGGTTATTTCGGGAGAAGGCGTATACGTGCCCATTAAAAGAAATTGGCTACGCAGGCACCCTTAACTAAATCTCAATTAACACTGCTTCCAATTAGTAAGTGGAACGTATTTGCATTTTTTATTTCACCTGCTAAGTGGCAACTATGTGGAACAAATGTCCTTGAGCGTCGGCTCTTCCTACACGCTCGAGCTTAATTCCCGCTACTGCGTACTGTATATCACTTTGCATATCGTTCCACGTAAGTTTCACTACTCAGCCTCGTTCAACGTGTGCTCCACCAACAAGGAATCTCGGGAGGATACAGTGGCTCTAAACGCGTGTCCGCCGAGCAACACGGCCTGTGGTTTCCGACTGGGCCAACAAGCCGCGGGGACCCACCTATAGTCGCGTACCTCTTTCTGCTCGTGCTCCGCGAGGGCCAAGGCAAATATTTGGCGGGCCACTCCCTTTCTCCCTCGATGCGTCGCTCATCCTCGTATATATGCGGCATGCGACGCCCGTACTGACAGGCATCCATGTGCGTGCCTTCGCATGCAACGGAACAAACGCCCTGGTGAAAACGGTAGGCGGGGAAGAGAGAAACAAAACAAAGAAGAGGTGAAAAGAAGCAAAATGCGTGGAGGAGGCGAATCTGTTTGCGGTGCGGATGAGAGAGATGGCCTTGTTATTGTTGCCCGGCAGGCGAGGGAAGCGGACGTTATTTTTGGGATATCGGGCCGGAATTTTCGCGCCGTTCCCGAGACCCGGAGCGCGCTCGCGACCTCGCGCGTCGTGTGCTGCTGTACGAGGCCTAGTTTGACCGCGTTCTGAGTATACAATATACGCCGTTTATCCGTCGAGTGTCCGCAGGATATCTGGTTGGGAGTAGCAATCACTATATGCCTACTCCTTCCTCGTCGGACTTTCACGTCGGAATGGCCTCGTGTCCCGACCGAGTGTGTGTGAAGTTTGTGGGTGGAAACAGGCGAGTGGCGCACCTTGGGTGCGGTTGTCCTCGTCTCGGTGCTCGAAGAAACGCGCTCTGGACCACGCTCGACAAGCTTGACAGCCGTCCCCTCAAGGAAAAGAATTTTTGGAGCCTGGTCACGGCCCATCGACGTAAGCGCGAGTTGCTATAAAAACGCTGCATGGTGAGTTTAATAAAGGACATCGGGACTGAACGAATAACTGCGGTCGTCATTTGCCTTGCACGTGCGGACAGCTTGTCTTCGTACATCTTCTCTGCTCCTACTCTTTTCTACACTTTGCCCTTCCCCCAGTGCAGGCTAGCGAACTGTACAGTAACTATGGTCAGCGTCCCGGCCTTTCACCTCTTCTTTTTGTTTTCAATATCTACAGACGATATAATTATACAATAAAACTTAAGCACAGTTTATCGGATGACCAGACTGTTTTCGAACTGTCTCCTCGTGAGACCTGCTGTGAAGTGCGATCTTAAGGTATAAGCAGCCAAAGAGATAAGCGGCACCTCTCGCGTTACAGCGGTCTTATTCTACGAGAAGCGTATTACGGGTCCAGAGCCATGCAGGTAATGAGACGCGATCGCTTTATTCCACTGCTCGATCGCGTGACTCGACGTCGATGCGCCAAGCAGTCCCGCCCCTTGAACGTCGTCGAGTTACGCGAATCGCAGCTATTAACTTAACGTGAACGCGTGATCGTAAGTATAGTAACTTACGTGTAGCGGCATTTCATTCTGCCCGAACAGTACAATACACCACTCGAGAATTTCTAGTTAGCAGGTGCAATCGTCGCGCGAGAGAGTAAACTCGGGAGCATATATATATATATTCAGTCAGCTGGTCCTTGCTTGCTTTCGGCAGGGGTACCGGCCTTTATATCGAGAGTGTCAAAAGTGTCATATATATATATATATATATATATATATATATATATATATATACCTTATTGTGCTTTGTTCTCGTGGTCGCTCGCTCGTTTTCGCTCCCTCTTTTCCTGTCTGCCTGTGCGTTTTTCGATAGACCTTCTCACAATGTGCGGCAAAGGACATCTCCCTCCTGCGCCTGTGCGTCTCGACAATCGTTCCAGAGACGGTCACGGGGCGAGCACGTGAGGCGACGCGCTCTTTTATGGTTCGCAGATAGAAAAGGTCGCGTTCTCGCAGCTGCGCGGTCTCGCGAGTCCGGGCCGCCTCGGTGAATACTATATTTATTTATTTTTCTGTTTCTGGCACTTTTACATGCGCACAATGTTTATTGTCACAGCGCGGCTTCCTCGTATGGCTGCGACTCTTGTCATCGAGGCGAAAATGTGCACAAAATAAGCTCGAGCTGTCGGTCTGTGCGCGATTGTTTAAGTATAACGGATGCCTGTTCTTTTAAGCCGCGTATGTGTGTCAGAAGAAGTTCTGAAGCATTCGCGAGCGAAGCAGCTGTTCACACCTTTTCTTTGCAGTTATAGCTTTTGTCAGAAGGGCAAGGCTTGGTCAATGGGGGGTTAGTACTGCTGCATCCTGCGGAACAGGTCGAGGCATGTTTCTTTCTTTAGCCGCAGTCGTATTCTTTCTCTATATGGAGCCCGGTGATGCATGAGCCGATTATGAGATACATTATTTTTTAAAAGCATTGTTGGCGGGGAGTTTCTTCAAGGACGGTGTCTTGGAGACGACGCAGCAGGGGAGCTAGACTCGATCGCACTTTCAGCTGGCTGGTAGCCTTAGACTAGGGGGCGCTACCAATAATCCAAACTTTTTTTTTTCTTCTTTCGAGGTTTTAAAGCGATCGGAGCCTTGTACGACCGGAGCCAGTACACGGCTGACCGGAGCCGTGTACTGCGACCAGTATTGAACTTTTCTTGAACTCTACTTAGTGAACCAGACTGAGTGACCGCTTGTGAGGCAATGGTTAACATTCCTTCCACTGCCCTGTCTCCTCTTGTGACTTTATCCCTTTCTCCAGTTTCACCATCCTCCATCGTATGGTAGGCAACCGGGACCAGTCTTGGTTAACCTCCATGGCGCACCGCACGCATGCGCTTGTGCGAAAGATTGCACATGTCGAACACTTGTGCGCAAATTTCGGTTTACACTGTATGCGGTTTACACTGTGTACACAGTGTATAGCGAAATTTGTGCGCAAGTGTTCGACACGTGCAGTTTTTCGCATGACCGCACGAGTGCGGAGCGGCGCTGGGCCGCTCGGGCGTAAATCGACGCCTCTTTCGCGTCGTGCGGCGCGCCTCACTGTTCATAATGACAGCGCGTAGGCGTAGGCTCCGGCTACAAATGTGAGCGAAATTATCGCCTGTGGTGGGTCCGCTACGGCGTCCACGGGCAGTTGCGCCCATCCGGCTCCACGGTGCGGCGAAAATTACCCGCGCATCGGTGCGCTGTAATTCTTGGCGCAGTGTGCGCTTTGGCCGCAGCCGTTCGCAGCGGCTATCATTATTTAATTTGTCACGCAATGCAGCTGGCCATCACAACCTGTATCGCGTGAATCGCCGGCTTTCTCGGTAATCGCAGCGGTTCTTTTCCGTGGTCCGTTACCTGCGTGGCAGGCAACGCTCTTCGGGATCGGTCCGCTGTTGATGCACTGCGTTTAGCGAACACCTCTCTCCGAAGCATATCTTACACTCTCATGGCTTTCCCTTATGGCGGCCTCTGCAATTAAGACGCCGCATTTCGAAACTAGCACCTAGCCGAGGGTAATGTAGGTTTATCTCTGTCTCTATCATCGTGACGGTAATACAACCGGTTGTTCGCGAGTTCGCATTTTATGGGCCGCATTACGCCATCGAGAAGACGAGCTCCCCGAGTAGATGTGGATGAAGACGTGTACCGTAAAGCGGTTCTGTGTTCGCATGGAAAATAAAAAGTGTGGGGCGCCTGGGTAGAGATTCTTGAGCCATTGTTATCGCTAATCATTCGATTTCGCCCACGTTTGTTGGACCCACTTTGGGACGCCGCTGTAACATAGATCATAGTATAAGTGTCATCGTATCCGGAGTGTATACTGGTCGGGCGTATTCTTGCGTTTCCCTACTCACTCCACTTACTGCCACATTTATTTTTCCTTAATACCTCGTACACTACGTTTAGTTTTTTCTGGGTTGAGCAAGCTAGACTAGTGCTAGTCGTATTTTCTGCATTATCTTCGTTGCATTACAGAGCATCTCGCCTTCTGTGAATACTCTTGAGCAACTACGATGAATACACACACAAAACAATTCTGACACACCTCTCTTCTGTGTTATTGTTATAGCGTGTTGATTAAATGCACTGGTAAGTGCAAAGCTGCGCAGCCTTTTTTTGCCTGCTTGTGTGGCCTCAATCTGGCTGCGACGCATGGGCCGGAATGGTGTCGTTCTTCCCGCGTATGCGAGTGAACTTAGCCTTCTTCATTAGCATAACATCCTGATTTTTCTTCCGTAGTTCCGCAACGATGTGCATCGAGAGCTTGCATAATTTCGTGTTGGAAGACTGAAGCGATGAAAGAAACGTGGTAGCCGTGCTCGTGTGTTCTATACTTTAGGTGCCATCAAATGTGGCTTATCCGGAACCACGCGGACAAAAACCTACGCTAACCACGCAGTCCTTCGCCTTACGGAGGCACAACGAAGGATTGGCTCGCTTATAATTGAAGTTCGGTCGACGAGCTCTCTATAGGAACGCCGTTCAGACCGAGAATTGGATATCCGCTTGGTTATGAAGGTATACTGCGCATGCAAAACAGTTCGCATCTCACAATAGCGACTTGTCGTTGCGTTGCCTTGCTTACGCGCACCGACGTCGTCTGGCCTGATTTCGACATCCAAGCGCACCGCTTACTTTTTTCCGGCCACGCGCGAGCCGCCGAGGCGTATATATAATCCTCCGAAGTCCCCGATGCGCCTCCATTGTGTCCTCGCGTCGCTCGTGAAACCCAAAACCAACGCCGCTGTAATCTCGAATCCGAGACGAAGCCATTCGCTGATGCTTGTCGAGCCTTTTTTTTTTTCTTTTTTTTTTCGCCGTTGTGTTACACACACAACCATCTCGCGCGGCAGGCTGGCAGCTCGTGCATTACGCACTCGTGTTTCTGGCGTACGCGGAAGGATCTTGGGCTCACCGTTGGTGTGACACCGCGGAGTCCCATTAATGGCGTCTGCATAGGCTGGAATCCGATCGACAGGGCGCATGCGCGCTCGCCCCGATTAATTTGCCTCGTTGCGACGTTGATCGGGTTATACGGTGGAGAGTAAAGAGAGGCTATTGTAAGAGGCGGGGAACGATTGGTTGGCCTCGGCGTTTCTGTCACCTGCACGCTGCTTGCAGGCCCGTAGGGACCTTGCGCTGAAGCTTCCCGCAGTTGACGGGAGTGCCAGAACCGTGCGAGTGGAAGAAAGAAATGCGAGGGGCGCGATAAAGATTCGTTGTGACATCTTCGATCGCTTATCACGAGGCGATCGAGAGCGCCCGAGTTAAAGGGCGCATGGTCTGCATGATGACTAAACATGTTTGCGATCACAATCAGAAGCGCGAACATTCGTGAGCTTGAGCTCGGCAAAGATCGATGCGTAACGGCTGGTAACATTCAGTCGAGTGATGAAGCGTGGGTCGCTGTTGTTTGGAATGGCGTCTCATTTTCTTCGCCTCCGTAGCGCGGCCGCTGTCGGCGACGCTGGGGTATAGCTGGGGTGATGGTGATGATGGTGGTAATAATGATGATTATGTTTATTGACATCCCCATTTGAGACGGGGTGGGGACAAAAAATCAGCTATAGCCTGCTTGATTTAATCATGTTTTCCTGCATCTATCGCTATTTAGCCTTCTGCCTATCTGGGGCGCGATCGGAGATCTTTGTTCGTTTCGCGTTCTGTTCAGTTGCTGCAACGTCACAAAGTGGCAGTATGTAAAATTTGTGACAACGGGAAAGAGAGTGCAGCCAATCGGCAAGCGGCGAACTCCGGGGAGTTGGTCGTTTTGGTGACGTCAAAATGACGACACGCTCCTGTCAGTCATTTTGATTACGAGCACGTCGTCTGCTAGGAGCAGAACGCGACGAGAGATGGGAAGTTCGAGCGATCGTCCGCTGGCTTCGAGACCGGCTTCGCATGGCACGTCTCGTGGATTGGACTGAATCCGAACGGTGGCTGCGGCTACGGAATTGTTTACGGCTTGCCGATTGGCTGCTCTCTCCTTCCCGTTCTAGAAATTTTTTTGCATACTGCCACTTTGTGACATCGCAGCAACTGAATTGGCAAGCATGAAAACAGTTGTATAAATGCGTTCAGCGTTTCGTGACCATGTTACGTGACTTGACTTCTCATGAAACTTAGAAATTGTTTGTGTAACAGCCCAAGATGGCGGTGCCCATGAAGCTAATATAAAATCGTTTTATGCGCGCCTCCGTATAGTGTGCGAGAAAAGCGCTTCGTGCGTGGAATGCAGCTTGGTCACTCCTTCATATTGGTCCGCCAACGCGAATGGTACATGTGTTGCGTGGATGCGACTCATTACGGGAGTGTATCGAGCATCTAATTGGGCTAGGAGGCATCTCTTTTACATGAAGCTTATCGCGAAGCAGACGATAGGCACGTGAAGAGCACAACTGCGCGACCATTCTTGAACTCTCACTCTGACCAGTTCATCTGGGTAGTCTATATGAGCACGCCTTTATGAGCGCGAAGTGCAGACGTTTGCAGACTCTTTCTTTGATGAGTGAACCGTGCTCACACGCAACGATCGCAAACGATGTCAACTTGACATTTGAGCACTTTCAGCTGACGCAGAGTGCGCAGTTCAGGCTAGCCGCCGCGCCACCACCGGCGCAGTTCCTTGATAGTTTCTCCATATAAGCGAAGCGCGCCTCACGGCTCCGAGCTTCTGGGAAAATGTCTCCGCACACGACGATTGCTCGTACGTGCAACTAATCACGTTTCTTAAGCGCTGACCTCGCTATAAACTATATAAGCCCACCCTTACGCAAGCGTACTTCGTCCGGGAATCTCGCATAGCAACCACTTCTAGATGCCGGGCTAAGAGCTGTTAATGGGCTACCAGACGGGGCACACACATGCGTTGCAGCGAGCTGCGTCGACTAAATTGCCGTTTGTCTAGCGCGTGAGCGGGAAGAGGCAAACCGCTAGCTATTACTGCGACGGCTTTTCGTGAACCACAGCTGTCCGGGAATTTTCTCCCCCGTATAGCCGTCGTGATGTGATGGCACCTTTCAGCGCTAGCGAGGATGCGGCAAAGCTCTATGAAACCACACACATTAGGTGAAATCGCGTAATAGGGACGCGCGACACAATGGTTATCCGTATTTTGGCGTTGTGCCCAGCCTTTCTATGCGTTTATGCTGCACAGAGACTCTGCGGACATTTGGCTTCGGTTGTCTCATTCAATACAGAAAGAAAATGGTCAAGTCATTTTAATGTAAGGGCACATGCACTTTGATAGCCGTATATGAACTTTTAGTTGTATGCTAAAGCAGTTAAATAGAAGCAAAATATAAGAAACATCAGCGAGAGACGACATAATGGAAACCTGACTGGCGCGCCCTTATGTTGCAGCCAATTTTATTGCGATAGCAATTATATGGAAACTCCAAAGCGGATTTCTGCCGTTGGCGTCGCCGTCGCCGTGAGGTTCCGTATGACGTCAACGGCGATGAAATCGTCGCCGCGCTCCGGACGCTGTATGTGCGAGTGAAAGGGCGCGAGGGACGCGCGCTTTCACGGGGAGCGAACGCACATCGGCGAACAAACGCGCGTTCTGCGCCGTGCTCCTGCGCCGTGCGCCGTGTTCCAATTCTTCTTTTCTTATCATGCGTTAAGCTGAGTGGCCGATCCCGGAAATGGCAGCGCCTCGGCAGCGTCGGAGCCAACGACGAAGGGAATTAATGGGAAACTAAATGGATCGCTTCAAAAGAATGACTCTAGGATGTCAATACAGAAACATTTGCGCCATTTCGCGCGTATCTTGTCTCCAAACAATAAGTGACATCTACCTCGCGTGCGCTTCCTTTCTTTAGCGCTGCGCTCCCGGCACCCTTAGATAGTGGGGCTTTAGGCACTCTCAGATCACTATATCAGCATGACGTAGCTTTCCTGACAAGAATGTATCGGGCGCGCAGCGCTAAAGACACGAAATGCGCGCAAGACGGACGACGATTGGGGGCAAGCCCGAAATGTTGCATTCAGAAACGATCCATTTTTTTTACGCCCTTCGTCGTGGGCTCGGCCGCCGCCGCCGCGCCACCTGTTATCGCAGGAATCAGCCTCTGGGGGCGCGACTGCTGATAAGAAACGATGAATGGAAAATAAAACGGATCATTACAGAATAGGGCCTCTGAGATCCGTCAGGGCTCGCGTCGCACGCTTTTCTCGGCGGCGGCGCGGCGCGGCAGAGGAAGCGCCGGCATCGAGGCACCCTAGAGGAAGCCCCGTGCTGCTGCTGCTGCGGCGAGGTTCCTGTACGCTGCGTGTACGCGCCGACGCCTTTCAGCTGCACGCGTAATGCTGCCTCTGGCCGAGCTATTTTTGCTCGCGCTGCTGACCTTGACGCATGACGTGTATTTCTTTCTCTTCCGCTCTCTCTCTCTCTCTCTTTTCTTTCTTTCTTTTTCGTTTTGTTCGCGCAGTCGTCGTCGTCGTACGTCGCCGGTGGCTGTGTGCGCGTGGCGCAACGCGTCGCCATTAGAGGCTTCCTCGCCACGTATATGTCCTATGCTCTGTCTCGGTAGTTCAGTGCCGCACTTTGGAACCTACACGGGCGCCTCGACCAATCAGGAGTGTAAACGCAGCGCGAGCACCTGCGTTTGCAGGCCTCCGTATATCCTTGCCCCCAGCTGCACGGAACTACCGAGACCGAGCGTATATGTACGCGGAGGCCAGTGTACCGTGCCTCACGCATCGCCTGCCACGTACACAGCGGCGGCCAGTGGTGTTGCGTCACGCCAAACAACGTGCCGCGTACGGGCTCGCACGTATTACGTTCGCAGCGGCGCCTATACACGATTCGCGACAGCTGCCGCATCATTTCGGGCGGCGCTCGAAGGATTCAAAAGAGCTCTTATAGTGCTCTCGGCTCACCGGCCACTGGTTACCAGGGGGCCATCCGTTACCTGGAAAGGCCGTTGAATAGGTGGTTTTAATTGAGTTTTATCCGGTTCCACATTGAGCATCAGCCTTGAACCTTTTCCTTCTTATGAGTGTTTCCATCGGTTATAGTAGTAGTAGTAGTAGTAGTAGTAGTAGTAGTAGTAGTAGTAGTAATCGACGAAGAGGAAGAAGAATGGGCGTAGTATGTACGAACTTTATGCCCTCGAGCTGTAATTCCTATGAACTGTGAACACGACGACTGCGATTTTGGAGACAAAATGCTGTGTATGGCATGCATAGGCGCTCATGTGTCATTCACGCTTGTACTTTCTTTCCGCACGTTTCCTTTTTATTGTTTCGTTTTTACATAATCTATTGTATATGAAGCGCGCATAAAGGGGGGAGGGGTGTGTGTGTGTGTGGAGTGTAGTGTTCTTGTATCAGCAGAGCCTCGTTGCCGTATACTGTGGAGTAACGAGAGAACGTCGTACGCACTGAGGACAGGTGCCCGTTACGTTAATGCCGATTGCGCTATTGTATACGCGCCGCAGTCACATATAGTTGGTCCTGGAGATATCGCCACTCCGACGCCTCCAACAGTACAAGTCATTGTTGTCAGAAACGACGAAAGAAGGGAACTCTCTCTCTCTCTATCTCTCTCGAGATGTACTTTTTTTTTTTCGGACAAACATTTTCCAGGACCCTGGCACTTAATAAGGCAGCAATTAGCCCTGCGTAATTTCAAACCCCTGTGAGCACTCATGTGCTACAGAACAAAGAAATAAACCTAGAGTGACGTACATCAGCAATGTTATCATACGCTGCAACGGCGCAGTTGTAAAAAAAAAAAAAAAAATAGAGAGAGAGAGAGAGAGAGAGAACAAGGAAAAAAAACACGTTTTGCTGAGGTTGCGTACATAACATTCAATACATTTTCATTATTTTCTTAAGCACTTGACTGACTTGACTTTGCTGTCGTCTTTTCGTGACGACACACTGGCGTTGCAGCGAACAAGCATAATGCTTCTGTCTTGTACATATTTTTTTCTTTGGCGCTTCACCGGCATTAATCAATGTTGCAGCAGAGGCCCAATAAGAAGTTCCTTAATGAGGGCACTAAAGAAGCATGTTATGTTAACTTTATCACTAGACTACGCTTCTGAGATAGTAAAGCGGCCGCTGTTACAAGAAGAGTAAGCTTGGCGAGGGGGAGAGGGGGTGGGGGGAGGGTGCCAAAGAAACAAGAACAGGTGACGCCGCAGCCTAGAGACTCTCCCGCATTAGCTCGCCGTGGCGTGATGCATTTTGACCGCGTCTACTTCGCTGTGGAGTTCTGTTTTTCGGCAAAGAAGGACTACACTGCATTCTTAAGCAATAAGGACTCTGTACCTAACAATATCGAGGACCTTTTCGGCCCCAAAACACACTTGAGCTCTGGGACGTCACACAGCCGCCCAGACCGATCTGGCTTCGATGTAAGAACGCGAGCAAGATCCGACCGATAGGGGGTCACGTGACACCGGCAGGCGCACCTTGCTACCAGTGAGCCACGCTGCGACCGCAACGAAAGCCAAAGTCACTGTCCGAGTTCTCTGTTGACGCAAAAGCAACTCTTCTGAAAACACGTTTATGGTTGCATGCGCTGAAAAACGAATAAATTAACGCGCTCGTCTGTCAGTGCATTTTTTTTTCCATTTTCTTCGCTATATAGTCGGTCCTCAAGCTTTCCCCGCCAAATATATAAAAATGAGAGTTTTAAGAAGACTTGACAGTGTAATCTGATTCAGTAATTTTAAGGATTCAGGCGTTATCTCGGCTTGTACAGCTGTACACACGCGACGGCTGAATTAAGGTTATTATGACGCGCTTCACTCGCTCGTTTACAGTGTCGTTCAATGTGCGTCACGACGAGCAGTGGTGACGCGAGCTAATGGCCTTTTTTTTTTTTTATAATCCTGGTGCCTCTACATTGGCACGTCGGCAGCGGAGTTAATATAGCATGCCAAATTTCTGTTCTTCAGAAGGATGGTTACGCCCCCCTTGGGCACATTTGCTCTCGCGGAAGTTGGCAGCCGGCTGGCGAATGGCGCGTGCTTCGTGCGCCCGTGAAACGTGTTTCTCAGAAACTTCCATCACGCGGAATGTTGTTAGTTTTTATGTTTCCATTCCGTCCACGTCCGTACCACCTGCGACCGCCGTCCAGACGATATGATGGGACGGGCGGGAGCTTACTAATGATACACGTAGTTACGTAGTATCTATGATCGGGTTGTGTCTACTAGAAGAGGGGGAAGGAGCTGATTTTATGCGCGGCTAGTCAGGAAGATGAAACAAGTGAACGAGGAAATCGGAGAGTGATAGTGCGAGTCTCAACGTATTTGAAGCATGTGATCAGCGTTGTTTAGTGATCACGGTGTTCCTCCTGCCTTTGGAACCAAAACTACAGGGCGACTAACAATAAAAACTTGAAAGTAACCTAAGTACCGCTGACCGTCATTCATTTAACAATTTAACGTTGTGGAAAAGCTGACGATGTAGAGTACTTGTTGCCAATATTTTCAATTCGCAGTCAACCGATCAATAAATAACACCGCGCAAGGAGCAGTGCAAGGGAAAGTTGGACAAGTCGCGTAAATGCGTTTTTAATTAATTGATTGATTGATTGAAAATGTTAGCAGCAAATGTCTCGCCGGCCTCTCCACAAGGTTAGGTTGTATGAATATGGCCTTCTAGCATAATGAAATGGTTATACCAAGGGACAAAAAACTTTCAGCTTACGTACATAAAGGATCGGGTAAATTGGAGGTCTGTGGGTAATCTGTCCTTTGGCATACTTAATTAGACAGATGCTTGATGAGTAAGTTTGTTGGTTTAAAGCTATATAGTTACCTGAATGAGTGGCTTATACAAAAGGCAGGATGGCGTGCGGGATATATTAGGGACAGCCAAGGCTTTCGTTTTCTGTTTTCACCGCGAAAAGTTGATTCGCCCACGATTCTGGATGTCTATCACTTTGAAACCGCGCCGAGATGCATGGTCGCGTTAAATCGTAGCCTCAAAACGTTTGTATACTAAAGAACTGAGAACCGACTCCTCTGTCGCGGTTTAATGAGCTGTGTGTCCGGACCCCGAGTTAAGAAAACACGGGCGCTCAAATGTCGTACTGTGTTTGTTATAGCTTGGGAACTTCCTGAAGTACATGTACGTTTTGCGGCTTAAATGTTCTCGTTAGTGTCGCATCCTCTCTATATTTCATACTCTATTTTACTGCGCCCTCATCATATAGACCCGCGTGATTTTATCTGGCGCCCAAGCGCAGGGACCGCAGACAGAGACAATTAACGCAATGTACTCACTAATTTTCAGATGTTGTTCCTTTTAAAAAAATATGTGAAATTGACACGTGTAAACAACGTGTTTTTATGTCCCCAAGCTTAGGCCGCATAGCGCAGAGCAGCCTATGGTAATTGCGGCCACCTGGGATTCTTTAACGCTCAGCTACGTGCACGAACGTTTTTGAATTCCGCCCCGGTCGGAATGCGACCGCCAAGGCAGCTGCAGCGATCGAACCTGCCTGTCGTGCTGAGCAGCCGAACTGATAAATTTCAGGTCTCTGCCATTTATGTATGTATATTACAATAGGAGGGACGGTGAAAAAAACCGAATGAGCAGGTAACATGTGGGCTGTGCTCACTGCTACGTGGCAAGGACCGCCTGTTTCGCTGATCGTACGCATACATTATATGCATAGCAAGCACGACTCTGTGGTGACTCAGACGCTTAGCATTTGGCACACCGAGGAGGGGTGCGAAGGTGAGCAGACACATTCTATTGCCTGTATACGTACAGCAAGCGGATGCCGTATATCGCCCTTATAGGATACGTGCGTGCTTGGACCAATTTATATAGCATCTGTATATTTACGTTGTGCACGCAGTAGTATATCTTTTCCTTGCTTCGCGGCTCAAAGCATGGGGTGTATTGGAAGTTAGGATTCGCGTCAGCCAGTTGGAAGAGCAAGTGTGTGATTTAAGGCGGACAGCTTTCTTTGGCTCAATCACATTCGCGATCGGTGGTTTGCGGTGGCTGGACTTTTACCGCTGATGCAAAGCGCCGATGCAAATGTCGCCTGCTCTCGCTCAACAAAGTTGGTAGGCGCATTCGTCGCCTAACGCCAACCACACGTATACTGTGACTGACGCACGCGCTGTCGCGCGAGAGCTCTCTGGAGCGTCTGACGTACTTTAGAGGCTGTGGTGGAGCGATCCGGAAGGACAGCTTTCCTCCCTATTCCTACACCGCCCTCTCCCCCCCGCCTTCCTCCCTCCCTCTCTCTCTCCCTGTGGCGGCTGCGGGAGAGGGCATCGGTGACGGGAGAGGAGGATGTCAGTCGCCATCGCGCCGCCGGAGACAATACTCTATGACGAATTGGCTTATGTGTATGGCCAGCTTTACTACCGCTACACATGTGCTGGTTAACGGCTCTTTTGTCTGCGGTATGACGCATTGAAACACCAAACGCTACATAAACATCCCCACCGTAGCAAACTTACGCCTTAAAGCGCGTCATTTTCTTCAATTGAGTGAATAGCTTTCTAGAACCGTCCGGCTATTCGCTTACAATGCCAACATCGTTAGTAGTTTTTTCACAATCATCTTTTTTTTCTTGTTCGCGGCATGTAGGTTCGTTGCGGACTCGTGTGCTGCCGGGAACAGTGAGCAGATGACGCTCCCAACACGCTCGGTGCGGTGCTGAAATGATGTTGTCCTTTATATCAGTGTTTCGAGCAATTAGCTCCGAGCAGCTAGTAACAAATATTATTGCATACTCATTGTCGGAGGTTCGCAATTGTCTGATGTGCTTACCAGGGACGGCATCGACAACTTCGCACGGCTTTATTTCATCGCCACGTACTGCTCAGCCAGTGGTAACCGTTGGTTTCAGTTTGCCATTTCCTGTTTAGAAACGACGGATGCGCTACACGGCCGCTCGGTCAAAACACGCATTCGAAAAGACGCTGTTCTTTTATTATTATTAGTTTATTGAAATAGAAATAAAAGGTAAGATGTATAGGGTCACCCTATATGGTGACGGCTACTCCTTTTTGCATAGAAGAAAGAACTATATATATATATATATATATATATATATATATATATATATATATATAGGGCCAAACAACCACAGCACACAGGCCAAACAACCACAGCACACAGTCATGGCACAAGTCGCACTACAGTGAGTTTGTAAACTAAGTCACAAACACACACAATCTGCCGCGATGAGCTTACCAGTAGCGAACGCCAAGAATGCCTAGCGTGCTGGCTAACGAGAACCTTGGCTGGATCTCACTACGTTGACGCATATCGCCGCCGAATCGCCTGTGGGAGTGGCATGGTTTAGTTGGCGGTTTGCCGCGCAGGACACTCTACGGTGCTGTACAAACAAGGCGGCCGGCGACTTGTGGTTTAGCAGAGCGTGACGTCATGAAGTGGCGACGGTGTCACATTCAGTGGGAGAGCAAGAGAGAGAGAGAGAGAGAGAGAGAGAGAGAGATACGATCTCTACTGGCGTGAACTTTCTCGGCAGGCAAGGTTAATAGAAGTGGCCAAGTTTTCTCAAGTGGCTTTGCGAAGATTGTACTCTCTTGTTTGTTGGCTGTACTACGGCTGTGTACTTAGAAACGTGCAGCTTGTATATACGACAGTCTATATCTGCTTCAATGTTCTTGTGGTAAGCGCTGGTCGCCATGCCATGGATATGGCAGTGACGGCGGGGACCACGGCGGTGAGTCTTATCTCCGCAAATACAAGCAAGTGCCCTTTGTTGGAAGCATCCTTCGCTCCACAACGTTCAAGGTAGTAAAGTGAGCTTCTCTCTGAGGCGTGTCGGAAAACTGCTACGTAGATCGTCAGGGACGAATGACGCACATTGACCTGAGAGGCGCGGCCAAAGGGCTCTCTCTGCGTCTATCTTCGCGTCACGTGCAGCGTCACTGCATTGTTCTGCATATTATGCTAACCACCGCGAGGTTGTAGCCACGCGGCCATAGATCCATGGACGTGCAAGCGCTAATCTTATCCGATAACTAAGCGATCGACCACTGTGCTCTCGGAACAATCTGCATCCCTTTGTGCTAGCGCTCACCCCCCTCCTAGTTTGTTTGTTGTTATTGATTTTTTTTTTTGGAGAGGGGGGGGGGGGTGTTGTTCTCATTTTTCTACGAGCTGCTAATGTTTGCGTGAAAGATAAGCTAGTCAGTGATTGTTCAGTGTCGCGAGTGCTCTGTGAACACGGAAAGATGAATGCGCAGAGATAGTGCGTTGTGTTTGCTGATTTACTCGGGGCTAAGCGTCTCTGAACTGAGGACTTCCTTATAGCGGCACCTTTTAACGGTAATACAGTTTTCATTCATGTAATCTAAGGTGACACACGAAGTATAGAAAACAAGCTTTCTGCACGGAACGTGCTGTTTTGGAGGTTGCTTAAGAAAAATTCGGGCTGCCCAAGTTCCGTCCTTCGGTCCTGCGTATATTTTTCCTTTCTGCGTTATTCTCGGCGCAACGGAGTTTGAATCGATAGACTGATACAAACAGCGTGCTGCTGACGTATATAGCTATGGAGAAAAAAAAATAATTAAACGTCCCCTGGAGATAGCCGAGGCTCGCACGTCAGATCGACTTCCTCTAGCTGTGCCCGCGCAGTTTCACTGCATGCCGGAGGCTCGGTCGCCGAACAAAGGAGGTCGCAGTCGCGTGTACTACATATCTCGCCGCGTGCTCACGAAACTCGACGCACTGCTCGCGCGGGCGCGCTGCTGGTGTACGCGTACACACACGCACGTATCGTCCGCAGTGGCGTCGATGCTGTGATACACGCGACAGACATCGCCAGCCAGTCGCGATATGTGTACGTGCGCGCTCTGCATGCCGCCGTGAGCCGTCGGCCTGTTTGTACACGGTTCCGCGAAGTGCCTTACTCTTCCTCCTCTTCTTTTTCCCCGCGGTGACGTCATTGGCAGCCCGAGCCATTGTTTCTGGTGGGAGCCTTGGCCCCGCTTTTCTCTCCCTTGTCGCCCGATGTCTCCGCTGTGACGTCCGTCACTCCGTGGCGCTGAGCCTGCATGAGTTCGCCCGCGCGTGTGGGTGTGTGCATATTGCCATGCATGGCGTATCGGTTTCAGCGATAGCGTTTTGCTTCGCCGCGGCGATGATATAGAGCGGTGTACTTGTGAACGCCCGCCGTGGTTTTTCTGCGGCTATGACGTTCTGCTGCTGAGCGCGAGGTCGCAGGTTCGAATCCCGACCGCGGCTCGCGTGCTTAGATTCGCGTGCGCGTTAAAGAACCCCATATAGGTGCGCAAAATTTATCCGCAGTCATCTATATATACTTAATCGAGACCCGCGTCTCTACAAGGAAGGTTAAAATTGCCTTTATGTTGCGTCATATCACTGTAAACAGAAATAACTCTCAGGTGGGAGTATGATGCTTGTCCTCTAGCGACCCCCCGGTTGGGAGTTTGTTATGCTCCGAATGATCGGAGTATAATTTTTACTCTGTGCGGGCGGAATTTTTGCGGGGTGCCTTGGGAGTTTTTTTTTCCTGTTTTCTTTATTTATTTATTATTTTTATTATTTTTTTTTTTGCGCTGGACGGAGGATTTTCGAGGTGCATCGGAAGTATAAAGAGAATTATCACATCAGTTTGCGTGGGGACTTTTATATGCAGAGGCTGCGGGTCAATTTTCGAAATATACGCCCAAGGCCAAGTCAAATTCTGCGAAACAAGTCAATGAGACCAGATAAACCATGACATATATAAACATTTTAGAAACGCCCGATGAAGAGCTTTGAAACGCATCCAACTACAGTTTAAATGAACTTGCAAACGGGCGCTACGGCACAGCGAGGTAGCACGCGCAGTCCGTCGCTTTGCCGTCCTCATTAGCATTCACGTGCCGGTCTCGCATAATTATCTCTAATACCTGTTCCTGTATAGCGATGCGCTGAGAATCACTGGCGATATCTAGCCCGTTTACAGTTGACAGGGCAGGGCGCGGGCATATATTTTCTAGAGAGTGCCTGTTTGTACGAAGCTACTTTTGACGTCATTACTTGCTTTACAATTAACGGCGGGTAGCGAGTGGTGTGACACTCGCAATTCCAGTTTGCTTAATTCCTGCCGAGGCTGTAAGGAGCTCGGAAGGGTCAGTATGCAAAACGGGAATGTGGCTTGCGTGAAGCATGTCAAGATTCCATCTTATCGGAATGTCGTATATTGCTGCTTTCTTTAGCTGTATACCGAAGCGGGCGCTTTGGCTCAACGCGGTGCATCTCACACGGCCTGATAAGGCTCGGCTGTCTTAGTTACTTGAGCGCTAATTAACAAGCTTCTCGTTTTGATATAGCTATAAGATCGTTTGACCAAGGACGTTTGATATTGCTGGTCTCGCCACGCGAGATGCTGTCTTTATGTAAAAAGTATAATTATGCAGTCGACAGGTGACTGTAGATAGCTTGTCGCCATTTTCCTTTCATCTGTGCATATATTGTATATGGACAGCCTACTGACAAGAGCCGATAGGACGCCCATAGACGGTGGTTTATATGGACAGGGAACAGGGATTCAATGAGGGCTGATTCGGAACACCAAGAATATATTATAGCGCTGCAAAGGTAAAAATCTAGTACTGTACATTGCAGATAAAGAAGGTCACGGGAAGGACGAAAGCGCTTCTGACGGCTGATTTTTATTCTGAGATACCACGTTAAATATATATGCCCACGAGGAAAAGCAGTTTGTCCGGCCTTGTTTCTTCTCACGGGTGCTGTTATAG
Source organism: Dermacentor silvarum (assembly GCF_013339745.2). Classification (NCBI taxonomy): domain Eukaryota; kingdom Metazoa; phylum Arthropoda; class Arachnida; order Ixodida; family Ixodidae; genus Dermacentor; species Dermacentor silvarum. Next base: position 238,908,043 of record NC_051155.1, on the reverse strand, counting down.
TTGCCCTTAATCGTGCGCTTTCTTATCGTGCGGATCCTTATCTGCAAAGTCATCGAGTTCTATACCTTTTGACGCATGCGCGAGAAAATCTTTGAAATGCGGACAGCTTTTGTAAAGATTATCTGTTTATGTCAACATGTCTTGTAAGCGAATGTAGATATAAGAATCCGTCTATACTGGCAGAATGATTTTTTTTGTTAGGAGTGTGCGGGTTTCCGGTGTATATCACATGCGCATTAAAGAACTCGCGTATATACCGTGTTATGCAGCACTCGCCCGCCCTTTCTAGAATCCCGTGACACAACCAGGTTGGCACCGACAGGCCACGTGTTGTACCTCTGCACGTTGCAATGACGTTCCCGACTGATCGTATTGTGGTTTAATGCGGCATGCGCGCACGCGTTATTGTATACGTATACATAGGATAATATAGCAGCGTGCTAGCGAAGCACTTTCCTTGGCGACGCCTCTGCCGCGTGTTTCGGAAGTCATTAATATTGTAAACAAACACAATAGTGAAAAGTGCCGTCGCAGAAAGTGGCTATTATTTCAAATAAACGTGTTTTAATAGAAATGATGGTTCCTGCCAACACCACCCGAGAGCGATGCAGTTGCGACGTCCACGCGTGTGCGAGTCTCGTGAGCGGGCCGTATATCGCAAACGGCCCTCCTGTGACGCTCTTCACGGGATATTCTTTCAGCAATCAACAACTGACATGCCGGCTATCTTGGAATGCCACCACATCGCGAAATTGCAGATGCATTCCACGGGCTTCTGCACGCTACCGCTTTCTTTTTAAAGCGCTACAACACACAAAAGTGCAGCTGTGTTTCGTCAGACGAAAACGCAAAATTCCAAAACTTCCGCACTTGCATGACCTCTGGACAGAGAGACAGCCAAGATGTGAATGCGTGTCCAGAATAGAGCCCCCAGCTCGCCTTGCTTACCTTTCCTCTGGCAGTGACGTATTGTGGTTTCGAGGCCGGTGAGCTATAAGCCTGTTTACACCTTCCCGCCCGCCCGCGCGCGCTTCGGGGTAGTTGCGCAGCTCCAGTGCGCGGTATCTGCGGCGTTATATACAGCCGCCTTCAAACTTAACCCGAACGATGAAGAAACATCAAGATGGCGGCTCAACTTTAACACACGCGGGATGGGAGGCGCAAACATCGTGTGCTTTGGAAGACGCGTTAGGCTAGCGCATGCAATGCACCCCAAGCAGAGTTATCTAGCACTCTCCGCAGGAGAAGCAAGAAAACTCTTAAAGGTATATGTTCGGTTTAAGCGTAGTGGTCAATCAATCGAATCAATCAGAACGTCATAGCCACTGAACAATCGCTATGGGTGACAGCACTGTATTATTCGCATAGGCTAATGCTGCAATACCGAAAGCTTTCTAATTACGCTTCCCTATACACCATGATAATGTTGCCGGCGAGGTTCGGTATATCCGCAGGTCCCGAGCACGCGCTAGACACAACCTCCCGTTGGATGCGGTAATCCTCTTATACGCTGTTCTTGCGTTCTTTGTCCGTGTCCCTTCTTCGCGCGCGTGCATGGACGGGATATGCGTATACTATATCTGAAGCCTCCACCCGTGCACGCACACCGCGCCGTTTATTTCGGGATCGGCATGTGCCCGGGAACGCAAACGGTGACGTATTTTTAGCCTTTCCTTAGCCGCGCACGTACACACGTTACACGTGCGCTCCCTGCTGGGAAAGTTTATTTTCTCACCGGGCACTGCGATTGCGCCTCCGGCCGTTAGCGATTAAAACAAAAATCTAAAGCAAGAGTATATTTTTTGTCATGTATGTCTGAAGCACTCCCGTCGTTGACCGCGTCGCCGTGTCGCGATGTGTGGCGCACGCACGCTATATAGCGAGACCCCTGCTGCTCGCATTCGTCGCCTTTGTTGCCGTTGTGCCGTATATGGCTTAAAAGTAAATACGGCCGGATGCTTGCGCGCTGTGGTCACCTATATAGAGCAAGAACGATGGAGTTATGCGTACTTCAACCCACAGCAGGAGTAAACGTGTACATATACCGTAACCGAAAAACATTTGGGGGGGGGGGGGGGGGGGGGGGAGACTGTGAAGCCATTCTGGCCGCGCCGAGATTTCCGTACACGGGCGCAGCGATGATGCAGCCTCCGAGACGAGCGATCGAGTTTCCAGTTCGATCACTGTAAACGCGCTTGTGCTCATTAGTGTAGAGCCTGTATAGTTCGCCGGCTTACATGCATACAGGCTTGGCCGCCTATTGTCTTTGCAAGGGGACGTTGTCGCTTCGCGAACTCGCTAACCATACAAAGTGGGCTCGCGTCACGCTGAATAAGTCACTTATAGTCAAAATCAGTAGGTACGATCACTCCTTGGGCCGGCCGGGAGCCGCGTGAGAACGTCCTACATGAGGGTGGTTCCTCTCTTGTAGCCTCGAACGGGACTGTCACGGTCCACGCCCGTATATATAGCAACCACCCAGCGATCGCTTGCGCAGGTATACTGTGCGACGGCTTAGAAATTGGACCTGTCGCTTCTTGCATTCTAGCTGTTGGAAGCCTGTGTGACTACGCTGTGTGTATGCACCGTCCACGGCCGGTCGATACCGCGGTGATAACGAGAACGGAGCGATGCCGGAACCACTGACGAAGCGCGAAAAGGAATGGCTTTGGAATAGAATCGATACACTATCAAATCGATCATGACTTCGCTTCAGTATAGTCGCCGCTTGTTCAGGTCACCTCGTGAATTCTATTAATGCGATCGAAGATGTCCGTGTTTACGCACGGACATAAGTTGTAAAGACTTAGCGTGGAATACGAAATAAAAAGAGGGGGCGAGTATATCGACCACCGAGTGTAAAAAAGATTGACACACGTAACGGAACGAGCGTTGAACAAGTATGCGCCAAAAACTTTGCTGCGAAAGAAATAATTTCGACCGTACGAACGGCAAGGACGTGTATAGCAATTTGTCGAGCGTGCCTTGAACTCTTGCTGGATGAACATTCTCTGTCAACACCTGCCTACTCTGAAATATATAAACAAAGACGAAAGGCTCGCTAGCTATTGCAATTACACGTCAGGTCGCATGCATCATCTGTCGACAACCCCCGATATTGCAAAAGCGCGATTCTTCGGTGGCTCACTGAGCCGGCGGCCCAAGAATAGAAGTTATATTTCCGAGACGTTGCCGCTGACGCCGACCGTATATACACACCTGGGTTAACATACATAATGCTTTGTGTACGCAACCCATTTCTTCTTCTTTTTTTAATTTTCTTCTTCTTCTTCTCCTCTCTCTCTCTCTCTCTTTTTTTTTTTTTTTAAGAATCCACGCACTTCGACTTCCACAGTGTGCATCTGGCTTGTTTTCCTTCTTTTTTTCTTTTCCTTCGACTGCGACATGGCCGCTACAGAATTAACTTCGCGACACCTGCTCGCCTTCTGATTGGCATAAACGATTGTTTGCGCTGAAGGCAAAGGTTTTGGAACCGCGACCTTCGGTACTTCTCTATACCACACCGTTGTTAAAAAATGGTTTCGCAATGTTTAATTTTAGAAGCAAAGTATATAGGTGAAGGCAGAAACAGCGCTCTTGATGAGCATTTTCAGGACACTTCGCGGCATCTTTAGATCAGTGCGCTTGGCGTGAATTCCCTTACTGCTTCGTGCAGGAAATTGACGGGAGACCAAGGCATAAATCGCTTCAGCTTCGACAGGGCACTGAAGAAAATATTAAGTTGTACTGGTATATAGCTTAGAATTAATTCCATAATACTAGTCAGTATTATTACAGTGTAACGTAAAAGCGAGAGATGCGAGGCGAGGCAATCTTGAAATATTTATACACTTGCTCAACGCGTGCACGTCGTGGATTTGGCAGTGCTTTCTCGTTATGAGCCTAATTGACTGTATACGAATGAATGATGATTGCACTTCAATCGAAAACAAGCACACACAGCTTTTGAAAACCTCTTACTGCGCCTTAATAATAATAATAATAATAATAATAATAATAATAATAATAATAAAGACTGTCGAGATGTGTCAAGGTATACCCTAAAATCTCTGAAATGATCTCACGGCCGCCGCGATTTGAGCGCGTAGTTTTAAAAGGAGATTTCGCTTGTGAACGTTGTGTTTCTTCTTTATTTCGCTGGGACAATGCAGTTACATTCCTAAAATAAAGCCCTGCCAGCCTGTAAAGTAGATGCGCCTCTCAATTATTTAGTGTCCGTTTAGAAACTGTGTACCGCGTCTCTCTCGTCCCTTGTGGCCCTTTCTGTATGTATACACTGCGCTAAAGCCTTCATCAGCCTTCAGCGTGCGGCGCGCGCATCGTATACGATGGACCGCGAGGCAGGTTCAGATCCTCTTCGAGCGTGCAGGTCCTGACCCGATGTCCTTACAATGCCGTTGGCTGACCACTATAGTCTCGGAATTGACAGGACTCGGGTTCTGTTTCGACTGATGCGTCCTTGTATATGCAAGTGTTAGATTTCTTTAACCTGTAACAGTACTTCATGTGACTATGCTATTGGTAACGCACGCGTTAATAGAGAGCTTTACCGATGTCATATTATCTGCAGTAGATCGTTCCTGCTTGCAAAATGGAGTAGGTGCGACGCGGATGATTGCCGTACTATACCGTACGGCTAATGCAGAAAATTCCGATGCCAAAAGTAGCGCTTGAACTCTTTAATCAAGTTTCTTGTGTCAACCGTGCGGTAGAGGCGGTTTCCTCTCTATTTCTGATCAATTTTGCCGAACGGAAAAAGAAATTATTGTATCGTCAGGGGCCGGGCTTTTCTGCACGGTTTGGCGGCGTGGTTGAAACTATTTAACGATATACAGGCTGTCGCATATAAAACAAGCGGAATCGCTGAAGCGGGCTTCCCCTCACAAATCGTCTTGATGCGGAGAAGCCATCTTTTACGAACACTCACCGTGAAGGGATTTCGCTACGTATCACTGCCAAAGTGAACAACTTTCCGGGCGCGTCGCAGCTGCCACACACGCAGGTAGTCACTATCGCTGCGCGCGCTTTAAAGTCTTTCACCATTTCCAATGCCCCCGATTTGACACATGCGCACTCCTGTCAGATCATTCACAGCATGCGGTGTATATCGCGAGGCTGTTACACGTTGACATAATTATCATCAACGTGTGGCGTTAACCGCACTCTGCGTAATGAACGAAACATTGAATGCTCTTGACACTTAAACTGAATACGCGATGTCCTGCTGGGCGTAATCAGTTAGACGTCACAAATTAAGGGGAGGGGAGCGAAGGCGAGCTCGTCTGTTGTGACCACGATTGCCAGGCTCGACGCTTCGCTTGTACTCCCTGTAGTGCTTTATCGTCGGTGGAAGAAAGGAACAGTAATTCGTTGTGGCTGTTTCTTCGTTTCTTTCTTCTTTTTTCTTGCTCGTCAGGTTGACTGCTCTGCACTAAACTTTTAAAAACCCTGCTTCAAATAGCAACAGTCATCATTTAGGCGGAGCGCTATATCGACGTTTGACAGCTGCGTGTGACGTCAAACACATTGACATATAACACGAAGTACGAAAGAAAGCGCTGGAGACCGTTGCTACGGGCATCATTACTTTCGTTCAGGAAAGCTGGCTTAACGATTGCATGACCCGTCGAGCTCGCTTTGCTCATCACCCTGATTGATCATCACCGGGAAGCCGAGCCGCGCTGATTGGCATTCATCGACGGCTGCTCGTTTCGTTCTTCCTTTTTTCTCTCACCGCTAGTGTATTCCTCGCGGCGACCGCGGAGGAGGTCTTGATTGTGCAAAGGGCAGCCAACCTGTTGCTTCCTCGCCGTTGCTTCTTCGAATATAGTAACTGGGGGGGCGCAGATGTCTTCCAGCTCTGGGTGATGACGCGCGTGCGCCTCATCGGTGATGCGGCGTCGTCCCGTCTGGCGGGCTTCCTTTCCCGCTTCTCTCTCTCTAACCGTTCGGTACCCCTCCTCCTCCATTACCAAGTCCGGGAAGGAGAGAAGAAAACGGGGAGGGGGCGACCTTGAAGCCGGCATCCATCCTGCTGCTCTTTTCTTTCGCAATGACGATGAAGACGACGACAACAAAAAATGAGAGATAGAGAGAGAGAGAGAGAGAGAGCGAAAGGAGTGCGAAGACTCTTTCCCTGCGCCGACGATCGTCAATGAGCCGGTGAAAGCACACTGTGTACGCCCGGCGCAGAGGAGAACGGGGCGGCCACGTTGGGTGCCAGAGGAAGCGAACCCTTCCTCTTTCCTTCCTTCTTGCAGCGATCTTCGTTTCGTTCTTTTATCCGTGCCATTCCTATGCAGATTCTCGCGCCACGCGCCCGTCACGTGCTTGACGCGTGCTCCATTGCTGCACGCGTGCGCCGGAGACAGTGCAGGGCGCACGGCGGCCTTCTCCGTTTATTATAACGGCTCTCATTGTTGCCTGCTGCGGCAGCTTGCGGCCTGCCTGGCTGCCTTGTCTCTCGATCTCCATCCCGACCATCCTTCGAGTGTGCTTGCGATTCGCGCTCCATTTCCGAATTGGGTTGTGGCTGATTGATTGGTCTGGGCCGCGGCGCTGGTATAGCGACCTTCGTTTCGAGTTTGGCCGCGCCGATCGCGCTCTCTTTTATTTTTGCACGCCCCCCGTCGCCCTTCGTGTGTTGGCCGCGCGCTTGCATGTCTCGACCGCCGCTCGCGCGGCTGTCGGCCCGACTCAAGGCTGTGGCTGGGTCCACTCGAGGCGTCAGCATTTAGCGAGAGTGAGACATGCGCGAGGGAGTGGAAGGACACGGTGTACGTATATGGCGCCGCGATATGTGCGTATACATACATAGTGAAAAATATCTGGCCTCGCAGAACGCTCAAGAAAGTGGAAGCGGGACTCTCGGTTTAGTCGAACACTCGGTGTTTGGCGCACATTCTGCCTTTTCGTCGTTTTTCGTCTTTTGCTTATTCTATGAATCACGCTTAGTGTAAAGCTCATACCTCCTCACCTTTTTCTTGCTGTATATATATATATATATATATATATATATATATATATATATATATATATATTTCTTAACTAGTAAGCAAAGGTAAAGGTTACCAAGCGTTGATCTTGCCGCGGAAGGATCGAAACTGATGTCACTGATGAAGTTTTTTTGAATTTCGAGACGTTCCAACGCGGTGGTCAGTGACAGCATTGTCATGCTCAGTCCGGAGTACTCTCAAACGCATGTTAGCTTAAGCTCACGTATGATTAGCTGATCTGTCAGTATCGTCCACCATCCAATTGTCTCACTGTTACGAGGACATCCGAAATTAGAGTTGAAAGCACACCGGTTCCAGTAACGGCGGTGTCGTTACTGTTGCCGGTGTATAGTACTTTCTGCTGTCGCTCTTGAAAGTGCTGCTTCGTTCCTTGATCTCTCTCTCTCTCTCGGCTGCTTCTATGTGTCCACTTCGGCAGTGTTGAAAGTTTATATATTACTGCCCGCTTCCGTATGTCTGAGTGGGAAATGGACGTTTTCGTGTTGGGTCTTGCCGAAATAGAAATGATTGTGTCATCAAGATGTCTTATCAATGGTTATGGCTAAACAATGTGAGAGATTGGGCTATATATCTTGGTATTCCACGACCAAGTTTGCTCATGGCGCAGAAACCCGCGGACACCGAAGGGATCCCCAACCATTTGTGCTTGTCTTATACATTCAGTGTCCGTGGGTTTCTGCGCGCTAAATGTTATACAAATAGGCAAATAGGAAGACCTAATCTGCAGCTTTTTTTTTTTTTGCTCTTTTTTTCTATTCAACCGTAAGAAAGCCCAGGACATAGAGAATCCTGAGCGCGATAGGCAACTGTAAACACCTATGTTATACGACGTTATAACCTGCGGGAGATCTATATACGTAAAGTACGCACATTAACCGTTTTGAGAGATGGCACCCATAAGTGCAAAATTTGCGGACAAATCGGACCTCGATCGCCACTCCACCGCGCTTGCAGCGCCGATTACCCTGCCGCGTTCACGGCGAAGGGAGCGACCGGCCGGCTGCTGCGGACAGCCCGCACATGTACGCGCACACACAGCCGTCGTCGCCCCCCTCGTCTCTAATATGTATGCATCGCGCGAGGGCAAGTCCGTGATGAGAATCTTCGCTCCGGGGTTCCTCTCCTCCCGGACGCCGCCGCAACTCGCTCGCGTCGCGAGTGTCAAGCGGTGTTTACCGTCCCTGCGGGCAAGGCCGCGATCTCTCTCGCAATTAATAACGGCCCGGTGTGATCTCCATTCCCCCGTCCGTGTGCGGGTGTGTACACTACACCGTCCGTCCCCGCAGAGGGTTGCCCCGCTCGTTAATTCGACCGCCTTTTCTTTCGCTATCTCTCGAGCTCTCGCTAGTTCGTCTCACTCTCTGCTTTCTCCTTTGATTTATATATTTAAATATTCATTTTTTTTCACATTTTTTTATCGGTGCTATGTCCGTGTGAATAGCGGCGACGGGGACGCCGGGGCGGCGCGTAGTCCCCGGGCAAGGTCTCTCACGATCGGACATGTCGATACAGCGCTAATAGCTCTCTGAATCGTCCGTGTTGGCCGGCGCCTCCATTGCCGTACGTGCTCACCTGCATGCTGCGTTGTTAAAAAGAAAGAAAGAAAGAAAGAAAGAAAGAAAGAAAGAAAGAAAGAAAGAAAGAAAGAAAGAAAGAAAGAAAGAAAGAAAGAAAGAAAGGGAGCCGACAGACTACCATATGTGTGTGTGCGAATTCCCGGTTAGTACGAACCGTACCGAAAGCCTAATCAGACGCGCTGTATAGCAGCCTTCGCGTTCGCACATACGCGAATGCGGTGCGACCCGTAATCGTTCTCGCTTGGTGTGCGCGAACGCAAAGCGGCGTCTTGCAGCTGACGAGTGATAGACGGGTGGTGCATAATCGGCTTCCTTTTTTTCTCCTATTGTTGGGACCTTTAAAGTGATTGATTATTGTACTTACGACGTAGCGTTTTCGCGATACGATTTTTTTCCCCTACCGCACTCTGTATTCGTTCCAGAGCGACACACGGGCCATATTAAGAAATGGTGTAGTGAGAGGCTCCGGATTAATTTCGGCTTCCTGATGTTTTTTTTTTAAAGTGCACCTAAACCTAAGTGCCAGCTTTTTCTTGCATTCCACCCCCATCGGAATGCAGCCGCCTCCGCTGGGAATCGAACTCGCGAGCTCGTGCTGAGCGGCAAGAACGGGACAGCCGCTGACCAACCCACCGCTGCAGGTTGATCCGGCGCTATTTTTATAGCGGCGGATCAGGCTCTTACGGACGTAAACAGGGGTATGCAGTTTGGGCTATGCGAAGCAGGACAGCACTTTGCCTCGCGGACAGCGGCCGAGTCCTTGTGTACACGCGTTCCATTCCGCACCCCGATCGTCTGTGCGCGCGCGAGCCTTCGCCAGATGCATCAGCATCCGAGGCCGTGCGTATACTACTCGCCTGTTTACTTCGACGCACCCGTACACACACACGCGCGCGCTCGCTTTCCCACCTGGCGCCATTCCGACAACTTGGCGCCAAAACGGCGACGACCGACCCCGCTGGTGAATGTGTCCGCCCCGTTTCCGATATCGCGTGCGCTTATACGTGCCGACGCGGGTAGTGTGTATGCGATCGTGGGGGAAAGAAAGCGGTTCGCCTTCGCGCGTCGTCGTTCAATGCCGCGACCACCGTGCACGACGCGTGAGGGGGGGTCCGTTGTGACGGCCGCGCTGTGACCCGATTCCGCGGGCATGCAGTGGCGAGAGCGAGCGTGGTTGTGGCCGCTTGCTATATACCGACTGCTGCTGGGGAGCTATGCGCACAAACAACAAACGGGTGGCTGTGTATGTGTTTGTTGTCGCGTGCTGCAGCGTCCTCGGGGATGGCCTCACGCGTCGTACTTTCTCGGAAGCCGACCTCGCGCGCGGGGTGTCTCGATCGCCTCAAAAGAAAAAACAGCCTGCGGCTTTGAATTCGATGAATACATTTACAATATGTGCGTGCGTCACCTCTCTTCCTCACTCTGCCTCTCTCTCTCTATGTGTGTGTGTGTGGGTGGGGGGGGGGGGGGTGTACCTGAAACCCGGATGTGGTGTGACAAATGTACTAGAGTGATGTGCACGTCTTGAGTTCTGTAACGGGGTGTCTTCGATCATTGTAGCATTTGTTTTGCATATATATATATATATAGCCAACGAACCGCGCTGCCATTGAAACCATGTCGTTCATTTATGTTGCCTTTAGATCGAATTAGATTTGCGTTATCATCTATAATAACGGTGGCGAAAAGCAATTTAAGCACATTCCCAGTTGTATAGAGAACAGAGAACAAACGTTTGCCTGTCGCTCCACCAGGAATTGGGACAACCCATTTTGTAAATTGGTATTGGCGGAAACTTCAGAGCACCGCATGCATCTCGAACGCCTGCATTTCAGCGGAATATTATTTCACGCAGCCTAATGACGATATGAAATGCACGTCGACATCACGAGTATACAGAATGCAGGAACCGTTTTTTTTTTTTTTTTTTTACCTTGCATATGCGCGGTATCTTTTTACGGAATCGACGTTCGTGTCGCCATTCAGGCTGGATTTTCTAATTCTGTTCGCTGCTTTATCAGTCAATTCCGTTTGTTTGTTTTTATTTTCCTCCTAGCCGCGACCGTGACGCTCAAATAAATGTACGTACAAGTGGCCTGCGCGCCTAATAAGCCGGAGAGCAGGTTGCTACACGCAGTTGTGCGTGCGTGTGTGTGCGAGACGCGTCCTTATCTTCTTGTTTGTCGTTGCGTTTAAAAGATGAATTCGGCCGTTCCTGAGAAGGCGCTCGCGCTATTTTTGAAAGAGAACGCGCGCTATATTTTTACTTCTCTCATTTAGAATACAGCGCTCTCTTATATCGTAAATCTCCGGGCATCCACGCATGCGAGAACGCCTGCACGCACGAACAGAATAAAGACGCGTCGCACCGGTCGGAAATATACTGGGTCTTTAGTAGGAAAGTTATCACGTAACCCCTCCGTTTCTTTCCTCCCCCCTCGTGAGCTCTTACCTGCGCCGCTGTTACTTTTTTTCCTGGAACTCTTTCCATTTTTTCTTCGCTTATGCCACTCATTAGCCGGAACCTGCTGCGTGGCTCGTGCAACGCACGTCGCCTTTCCTCTTTTCTTTCTACAGCTCACCGACAACGAGACGATGGCTGTGTACGTATTTTTAGATGTGAACGGATCGCTGCGGAGGGAAGCCTCGCGTTTCGCGGAATTTGACGCGCTGTCGTCCTCCGCGAGCCGCACTGCTTTGCTGCCAGATTGTAACGCGGCAAAAGTACGTGGCTGCCTTGAAATATAGCGGCCTGCCTCTGGGGCTCCCGCCACTTCTCGTTCCTTCCGCCGTACGCATATGTATATTCATAGTATTAATTTAGCACCCACCAATATAGTGGCGCGAATATGGTCGTTGGAAAGTTCCACCGGTGTTACCTGTGTATCGGGATATGGCGGTAAATATGCGACCCGATTGCAACATCGCCCGTGCGAAGAAAACGTCAATGTTTCGCGGAGGAAACAGCTAGTGCTTATTGGAAAGGTGTTACGAAGTAGAGGGAGTTCCCGTGTAACGCAGATTGTGGAGGAGGACGCCACCTTGAGGGTGCTCCCTCAAGGGCTGCGGAAGATAGCGCCAACCTTTCCTTTTCTCATAACGAACCACTTCGAAGCCACATTGTACCGACTAAAGCCCTATAGCACAGCTAAAGGAGCGGTGTCAAATGTTACATGCGCCCATTTTAGGTTAGATGTACGTACCGCCTTGTTTCGTTTAGAGGGTCGACATGGGCTAGTCAAATCCAGCGGCGCCAATAATGCCCCCCCCCCCCCCCTTTTTTTTTTCTTTTTTTTTTCTTCGTCGGTACGTTTCGCAGAAACTTTTTCAACTGCAATTTGAGCGCTTCATGCCATGTATTTCTAGAACGTGTTGAAACATTTCTATAAGAAGCTGCGTTTGCCGAATTGCATCTTCAGGAAGCCTGAAGCTGCTTTAAGCAACTGTCGTGAAACGATAGCATACTTTTTCTTTTCGTGTTGTGGAAACCGGTCGCAAGTTTCAGACGTCAGTCATTTGCGGGAATTCGTTATGTGTCAGTTATTTACGGAAAAATTCGTTATGTGTCCTTTAAAACGAGTTTGTTATATACGTACCATCGACACAGAGGGAGCACAGTTGTTGAGAAATTTGGTTTCTTCTTTAGCCATATGCCACAGAACTTCCAGGCATCGTCAGGCATCATGTCGTTTTTATCGAAGTTTTGAGAGCCTCGTAGCCGGGTCGTGCACCCTTCGAGGACGTTATACCCCACTCTTGGCCTTACACGACATTTTGAGAAATGCGGGGTTTGACTCTAGGATATATACTTGCCCTCCATGTGTTTTGAATTGTTACCTCTGTCGTCATCGTCACCCATCTTGTATCTTTTTCTTTCCCTCTACCGCTTCCCTCAGCGAAGAGTGGCTGGCTAGAGGAACGTGCACTCGCGTTCAGTATGAGCTGCAACACGGTGCCCGTGGGGTCGAGGGGAATCCAAAATTGCACGGCGGCGGTGAGATACTAAAGATTGGAGAACTAAAACACCGTTTCAGTTACCGGTATTTATTAAACAAATTTCTTGTATGTCAGGGCCGCCGTGTATTCTTGGAGTCCGTTCAGCCACGTGCGCCGTGTGGCAGCTCATATGTAAACGCGAGTGTACCACAGGCCGGCCTCTCTACCTTTCTTTTTATTAAACGTCTCTCTCTCTCTCTCTCCTGGTCCTAACCCAAGCGGCGCCCGGCCTTGCTGCGGCCGCTGTTAAGCTTAGAAAGTGCCTCCATATTTAGAAGGAAACGCCGCTCGCATACGGTGGCAGCACCTGGGCGCTTGCTTCCAAGTATCCCTCCTCCCACGCCGGCGTGGCAGAGTGCGCGTCTCGACATTGTGTCGCCTCCTCTCGCGCGGACCGGGGCACCGAATGGATACTTTATATAGTGGCGGCGGACTCGGCTCGTCGTCGTCGCACAATTCTGCGCCGGTGCGGTGCGGGAAACTGTTGCGCAACAACTTCCACTGTCAGGAGGAAGGAACGAGCGACTCTCGCCTTGGGCCGTGATGTGTGCGTGCGTCATGTGGGCTTTGAGCCGCCATGATGAGATTTAGTTTCGCAGCATGGCGTCGACCAGACCGCCACCCTTTCGATGCGAATTCGTCCTTGCGGCTTGGTCTTAGTAACGTTCGAAAAAAATAATAATAATAAAGGAAATAGTAAGATATGCTTTCTCGCAGTCTCGTCTTATTTTGAGGATAAAGTATTAACGACAATTAGCCGCAGTGTTCGATGTTTGTTGCGATGCTGTTAGGCCAAAGCCCCCTCCACACACGTTTTCGCCGACCAGGTGAGCGGCAGTGGCGCGCGAATGGATGGAGGGGCTTTCGTTAGGCCTAGCTATAGTGCCTAGAATATACTTAGTAAGCAGGGGCGTAGCCAGGAATTTTTTTCGGGGGGGGGGTTCACCTGCCCGACCGGGGGGGGGGGGGGGGGGGCAAGCTTCTGCTTTCCTCTAGGTCACGTGATAAATGTCGGTAGTTTAAGCACACACTCTACATGTTTATCAAAGACATGGAACCCCCCCCCCCCCTCCTTGCGTGTGCTTGTGAAGAAATTAAGTAACAAGTAAAGTAAGCTCAGTAAATACAGTAAGTACGACAGGTACAGTGGGCGTTTGGAGCAACGGTCTCTCATCGCGCCACTGAATGGACCAGTCTTCGAAAACGCATCATTGAGACGACCCGTGCGATCGGAGAAGACATCATTAATTGTTAATTTCCGTTAAGCGTAGATGGCGTCGTCCTCGTCGGGGCGAAGTGCGTTTCACAAGTCAAGGACGGCTATACGCGTGAAAATGCACGTGTGACCAGGCTATACCTACTCCCATAGCAATAGCTTGTTCGCTGCGTCTTTGCGCTAGAAAACTTAAATACGCGCAAAAACGCGTAAGGCGCTTTTTTTTTTTTTTTTCGAAGCTTTCGTCGCCCTGCTCCCTCATACGAGAGGGTTGCATTTCCTGCGGCAAGTGCATGGGCCGCTGTGTCTTCCGCTGTGTGCGAGCGTGCAGCCGTCATTTGCCTTTACGTCAACAGATTCAGAATTGTGCAGAATATTTCACCGCGCAGCATAGATATGACATGTGTACGCATTTTAAGTAGTGCGTGCAACTCATTTCTGCTTCACTTACGCCGGTGCAAACAGGAAGCGGCTTTGTACCTCACAGAATCTCGACTGATTGGTGCACTAGTGATGCAGGAATGAACTCCGGTATTGTTCAGTACATAGTGCACATAATCAATTTCTCAGGACGCGTGAACTCCGACGAGAACTGTCAGCGCCTGCAACAAGAGTTTACTTACGCTGTACTGCGCACAGCAGTAATTCATGCTTGTCGGCTGTCTGTTTCGTGCATTCTATTGCGAGTCGGTGGAATTTCACTGCTGTCATCAACCCCTACGTGTGTACATTGCTGGTTTGGGATTCCACAACTGAAACCGCAACTACCAGCCTTCCGTAATTGCTGGTTTGTGATTCAACAAAACAACAGTAATTACCAGCCTTCCGTAGGGGCGCAATCGCAAACAAGAGACGTTTGTCGCGCAGACTAAGCCTACGTTCACACTTGGGAAGCGGCAAGCGGGCGGAAAGGCCAAAGCGGCCGGAAAATTTTTTCCACGCCTGTCCAAGTTCACATTTGTTTTGCTACCGCCGCGGCCGCCGCTGCCGTTTTCGTCCAGATCCATCTCGTCTGCGTACGTTTGTCGGCGTGGTGGCGCTGATTATCGCATTATGTCTAGCGGTATGTTCATCCTTTGACCCACGTACCGTCATCAAAAGTGATCATTTTACGCAACTTCGCGTGTCATCTGCGACCTTCGGTAAATTCCTCGTTGGCGTTCCGTAATTCTCCGCACACGGGCGCGGTAGCGCTGAGTCACAGGTTGGTGCCTAGGCGTGAGAATATTTCTTTAATAGCTTTTATTTACAAGTTGTAATAACATTTCATCATTTGGTATTGTCGGCGCCTCCAGGACACCAAAGGGGCAACGGGAACACCACAGCTGAAACCCGAGCTGGCCCTTGTGTTGGGGCTCGCCAAAGCCTGCGCGTCCTACGTGAGACCTACGCTCCCAATCTATCGTCGCGACGAGAAAAGCACCCCGCGACTTCTGCAACATGCCGTACACGTGCGAGGAGAATTATGGAGCGCCAACGAGGAATCTGCCTAACTATTGTCTGCCGTGGAAGTGGAAGAAGAAATGGCTCTTATACTTCTACCTACTTGTTTTCTAGAAATGGACAATGAATAAACGGAAGACGCGGACACCTCGGAAACGGCGGTGGTGGGTTCGCCTGGCTTTGCAAAAGCGCGAGAAGTTGGCTCACGCCAAGGCTTCGTTGCCGCACCTCCGGTCGCGCGACATTGAATACTATCGCGAGTATTGCTGACAGTACGTTTTAGTGCCACTCTTGTCGTAGAGCAAGGGCTGGTTCTTGATCGCGTCGATCAGCATTACAGCCTACACTTCTGGTGCCATGTTCAATTTTACGACCAGTTGTTTACATGCAAGTGTAGCTTGCAGTGAAGCAGAACGACTTTCCGCCGCGTTTCCGCTTCGCCATGGCGAAAAAATCGGCCCGAGACTGATTTGGATCGCAGCCTGTTTTTCTGCCTGTTTTGCCGCCTAGGCGGGCGGATTTTTGCAAGATTTTGCCGCTTCCTACAGCTTCGAGACCAAGTGTAAACGTAGCCTAGATCCTGCGCGAGCGCGGCCTAACCAGCACCTGAAGGGAAGCGGCGGAAATGTATACCGGAGATTTCGACCACCTGGGGTCTTTAACGTGCACCTAAATCTAAGTAAACGGGCCTCGAGCGTTTTCGCCATCATCTAAAATGCGGCTGCCGCATTTGTTGCTTCATTTGTTGCACATTTGTTGCTTCAGAATGCGGCCGCCACATTCTCGCCCAAAACTTCACAGAGTGTCAAAGCCTTGACAAACACCGTGACAGTTTTTTCCATATGCAGACATGATTCGCTATAAATTACCAACCAAACGGAAGCGCCCAGGAATGAAATTGTGATAGTAGCACCGGTTTCATGAATTATGTCAGCGCGAAGCGACGAAAACAAAGGGCGGGTAAGTAGGGGGGGGGGGGGGGGGGTTGCGGAAAAAATTTCGGGGGGGGGGGGTTTGAACCCCCCCAACCCCCCCCCCCCCTTGGCTACGCCACTGTTAGTAAGTATATTCTAGGCACTATAGCCTAGCCAAAGACGCCGTCGTGGCCATGGAAAGCGGTCGGTCCCCTCTACCAGATGGCGCCAGAGCACTTAGCGTTGACCACGGCGTTCGCGATGCGGAAAAGCCTCCCGGGAAGGACTTACGGCCGAAACTATACATGCTCAAGCAAACGCAAATTGAGGAAACGCTATACTAATGCTTCCATAATGAAAAAAATTAACAAAATAGGCAGAAAGCCGGTCATGGGAAAAAATGCTGCCCCCGCTGGCGTTTTCTTTTTCTTTCCCGGTACTCGTCCGAGTTCCGAGAATGGGCATAACGTGTCGACGAGCTTGACGCAACCGTGGGAGGATTCCTGCATGGGGCTTTATTTAGAAACCGGCGTGGGCGCCCCGTGTCGGCATCTGGAAGGAGGGAACCTGCTCTAGCGCGTGGGATTACGCCCGAGAAAAAAAAAAAGAAAGTGTGCTTTGCGGGGAAGTTGAGGAGAAGGAAGCGGGACAAAAGGGAACGAGGATCCAAGGAGGCAGGAAAAAAAATGATGGAGTTCAAAACACGCCGGCGTTAGTGTACACTTTCGGAGAAGCCCAGTGGCCTATATTTAGCAGCACCGCGGCTTGAACGGCCTCATTTCGGCGAAGGAAGAGAAGATCCAGAAGCGGGTGTCTTTCTTGTAAGCACCCCCCCCCCCCCCTCCCGCCTTCTCCATCACACGTGCTTGATTAAGGGAAAAGGCACTACCGCGGTAACCTTTATAAGAGCGCGCGTTTTCTTTCTCACACGGTAACTGGTAAATTTGACTTTACATTCATCATGACAAAGCTGTTCAGATGTTCTCCCTATTCTTTTTTTCTTTTCTCGTGCACGAAGGTAACGTCTGTCGATGTATTGCAGTGTAACTTAGATTTACATCGTTGTTAGATTAGCCGGTGAAGCGAAGATACTTATATACGATCCAATCTTAGCGTTCCCCAACATTCTCACTTGTAGTTTACTGGGCATTCATGAACGTTTACGTGTAAACTAGCCTTGGGAGCATTAGCTATTTCTTCAATCTGCCGTGGGCAGTGCCTGTCAGTTATACTTCACTAAACATCGATCACCTCAACTCCCCTGATTGTTATCGCGCAGTACACGCTTCAGTTGTGAGCACTCTTTCACCTGTCATCGGAAAATAATTAGTATGGGCAGGGTGAATTAATTAACTGCGGACGGGCGTCTATAGTCACGAGAACGACAAGCTTACGATTATGATAACGATGAAAGATACCACGAACTAAATCATTCCGCGTGGTATACATATGTTCGCAGGATTAAAAGTCGTCTTCCTCAACGGTTCACGCTCTTTCCACTTGCGCCGCCCTTGTGTGCCGACGACGCTGACGCAGTGGGTGCGGGCGACGCCGCGCGACATTGGCTGCGTGTGCGGAGGAGGCAAACAACATTCCGCCGGGTCTGGCGCGGTTCGCACGTGCGCGACCCCCTCGGGGTTCCCACCACGGGCTACGGCGGCGACACAGAAGCCGCGCGCGCTCGTCATCGACGCGACTCCCGGGTTCTTCTCTCCCGCCATTCCTCGCCTGCAGGTTCCCGCCTAGCGAAGCGTGAAGCCCATGCGACGCAAGGACGTCGAGTGTATATGATCGCCGACGCAGATCCCAACTTGTCCTGTTGCTTCTTATCCGCGCCCTGGCAACAGTGTGTTCGCGGCCGCAAAAAACATCCGGCCGCGCGTTTTTTCTTTTTTTTGACGGTCGAGTTTTCTGAGGAAATATAAAGTATTTTTGTCCCGTATAGTTTGTTACAGACATAGTACTTGTTCTTGATGTGTTTATATATGATTAGGTTGCACATCTCGTGCGTCGAACTCGTGTATGCGGCTTTCGTTTGTATTTAGCAGGGAATTTCATTTATGGCACAACGTTCTAACTGCGCAGCAGAACTGGTACCAGTTGGAGCGTCCTATGTGTGTGTGTATATATATATATATATATATATATATATATATATATATATATATATATATATATATATATATATATTTGCCGGCTTGTATTGGCTTCGATCCTTAGCCGCTAAACTTAGCGAGATGTTCGAGATGACAAAACGGGAAGTCTTTTCGAATTCGATCAAGCTCGACCCGACGTCGAGCTTGACGATAAATCGGCGATAATTCAGGCAGACAGGTGAACAAAAAGGGAAAACAAATTGGCGATTTTCTGTTTGTTAGCTCATTTCCTTGTTTACGCGCACGTCAGGAAAACGCTTTCTTTGAATTACCTTCACGCGAGATTTGGGAACTTGAGCGCTCCTCTTTGTGTGTTTGGCCCAAGGATACGTGTATTTTAAAAAGCCAAGCTTTCTTAGCCCATGTGCTCCCGGGTTTGGCGTAGCTGCGGCTGCTGGGCCAGTCGGTCGGTGTTCTGGCGGATATATTTACAATATATCATAGGTAACGCAGATAGGCGTATAGGTATATATATATATATATATATATATATATAGAGAGAGAGAGAGAGAGAGAGAGAGAGAGAGATCGATGTTCCAATGAAGAGAGAGAGTGTAAAGTAAATGATAGACTGCAGTAGATGTATAGCAAAAGTTGTTTAGCTCAAGCAGGCTATATAGGCGGCTATTTGTGCTCTCCCCCGTATCGAAGGGAACGCCAATAGAGATGATGATCATCACCATCACGTGTAAAAACATGAGCGAGGTCGTGACGCTTGATTTGTCGATTGCTTCGTCGGCGTCGCGTCGTCCGAAGAGCATCCGTCAGCAGCGGCGTAACGCGAATGACAGGCCGGTTTAGCCCGCGCCGTGTTTTGGAAGCGCTCTTGCGACAGCCTTGTATTTTATACTCTCGCGTCTTGACAAGCCAGCCCGCGTGACTCGGCACTTATTGCCCTTTGCAGTTGTACTTATTCGGTTCCGTCATTTTTTTTTTTTTTTTTTTTGCTCGACAAGCAATAATTCATCCAGTCGATGCGAGGTCAACGTGGCCTTGCGAACTAGAAATAGAGCCTGGAAAAGGTGACAGGAACAGCAGCAACGTAAATGGCGCCCGCTGTTTCCCACTGCGGTGTGTGTAGGTCATAGACAGATGCGCAGACTTAGTTTTCGTGAACTTCGTGGAACGTGCCGAAGGCGGCCTAACACGCGCCGGCTTCCTTGCACAGATTCGGCGCCGATGATCGCGTAAGGTCGCTTGGAACAATGAGATAAACGACAGATTTATTCGAAAGGGACGTCGGCTCGGCCTGCGTGGGCAGGGAGGACTAAAAGGCGCTATATAAATTCGTCGCACTATCGAGGCCTTGCATGTGAAGTTCCACAGCGAGAGAATTATCTTCTTCCTGTCCATTTCCGGACAAATCCAGCCTTCGTATCACGATGACCACTTCCTGTGGACAGTGTTTTTTTTTTTTTTTTTCTGGCTTATTGTGGACCGACACACGCGGTAAAATAATTTACACCCTTAAAAGTTAACAAGGATGTAAATATTTTTCTGTACACACTCCCGTATAAGGTGTTTCGTACGCATGATTGAGGCCCTGATCAGCGAGGGAAAAGGAAATCAAGTGCAGGTGCATTCACTGGACTGCGGAGTGGAAGAATTGTGACGTAAACTACTGGGCGGAGCGTAACCACGCTATAACGAAGTACGATTGGAGTCATCTTCAGCGCTGGGGAGAGATATTCAGAGAAACAGAAAGAGAGAAAAGAGCAATACACCACCGCCGCTTCGACGGCTTGTTTAAAACTTCGTTCGTTCTGCTACATATACTGCTGTAGATATGTTGACTAGACCAGCAACGGATGCAGTACGAAAACGATATATATATATATATATATATATATATATATACGCTCCAACAAGGTGACCGCGAGGACTAAACCTACGTTTATCATCATGATTACTTGGATGTTTTTTGCTATAGTATAGGCGGCCGCTATACCTCTCGCTTCTCTGACTGGCCCCGGGGATAATTGAGAAGCCGCGGCCACTGCCTCCGACGACCAATATAGCACGACGGGCCAGGCGGCGGTCGATGGATTTAATTGGAAGCCGGTCCCAAGCTGACGTGCCTTTCCGCAGCGCCGTCGTGTCGTGTCCCGTGTTAAAGCAAGTTTTACGATCGGAGATGAGGGGCGGTTCGGGGGAAAAAAAAGAAAAAGAAAGCGACGCCGAATGGGCTCGGTGCAGGCCCGCTATCTCGCCAATGTACGCAACGAGCCGGCCTAAAATACGCCCTCCGTCCGCATCTATACGAGAGAGCGAGAGGTGTGCACTGCTTATGCACTGCCGGTGCCTCGCGGCGCTCCTCTACTTCACTCCCGCCCATCACACGCCGCGTGGTTCCCCGGTCGTTTCGGTGCCTGTCAACTCGGGTCGGACACCCTTCGTCTCAGTGCTATTAGGGGAACGGGTTGTGCGACCCCCCCCCCCCCCCCCCCCCTACCCACCCACTCCAACTAACCCGCGCCGCCACTCTCATCTTGGCGACCTTTGCCTGGAGACATACAGTGCGCGGGACTCTAAATGGGGACGACGCGCAGACACGCTGGGCCGAGGGGGTGCGGCGCGTGGGAGTTCGTCGTTCGGCCCGAAGAGACCGCAAGCGTGTCTGTGCGGTGGTGCGGTGCGTGTGTCTGTATCGTGCGCTCGCAGCAAAGAAAGGAAAGAGCGCGCCCACGCTGCAAGGTTCGGGCTCCGGCCGCCGAAGCCCGGCCGCGGGGCGGCCGTATCGATCCGCGGCCGTCTCCGAGGCCCGAAATAGCGGGGTCTGCCACGCGGAAGGCTATTTTTAGAGCAACCCGGGGCTCGCGCGCGGTCACGTGGCCTCCCCTCGCCCTCCTCCGGTGGTGTCCTGCTTGTGGGCTCGGTGTAGCTGCTCCGGTGCACTTGGAAGAAGAGGAGAGCGGGAACGGCCCCGGGGGTTTTGAACGCCGGTATACCGCTTCGCGGGTTTCGCTTCTATGTATTTCGCGCGCGTCCGGACCCAGCTCTTTTCTCGCCGTCTGTGGCCGCCACGTTCGAGTGGGCGAAGCTGGACTTCTCAGTTTTCTTTAATTTCTTCTCCGTGAGACGGTCCCAACCTGTCTCTTTGTTAGCAGTTTCCTTTTGGCCCCTATTAGTCGGGCTTTTGCGTATGCGTGGCCTGTTGGATGGACAGAGAAAGGGTTTGCGCCCAAGCTGTCTTGCGTTTCGTCCTCTCCGCTTCCCTGCGGCGGCCGCCGTTACTTTGGGCGTGACGAAGCTGTTTAAAACAGCTTCGCTGTAAAAGAAATTCAACGCCGCTTCCTGGAGAATTCTCTGCCTCTCGCTTCCTTTCCACTTCGTCCCTAATTTTGCGCTGTCAGCGTGGGCGGCGAAAGTCGCTTCGCCCATGCGCGCGCGCGCGGCCACTTGCGTGGGTGGGTCTCTGCAAGTGCGTGCGGAAAGCTAGACCCGTACTGAAAAGGGAGCGGTGGATTAAAAGAGCGGGAAGAAAATTGTACATGACATTTCAACGCTGTCATATCGTAGGGATAGGTTTCGATTGTAAATAAAAAATAACGGGAAATAATGGAAAATCTTACCCAGAAGAGAGGGATATATAATTGAAGAAAGAAGTCTGAAAACGTACTAGTCAGAGAGGATCGAAAAGAAATTAAAATAGAGGAGCAGCTATAGGGACGAGTGCATGGTGATCGTCCAGGAAGGTCCACTATATATACATGTATAAGGATGGCGGGCTTGAAGTCCCATCTCGTTTTCTTTCTACTCGCGCGCTTTGCAGCGACTAGAAATTGTGAAAATCGGCGAGTGGCCGTCAATATTGCAATTATGCGGTCGTCTGAAAGGGACTTTCTTCGGTCTTTCGTAAGAAAGAGCTTGATTTCTTGGCGTATAGACGGCGCGTGGCATTTTACCTTCTTCCTCTCTGTCGGTTCTTTCCATTTGCAGATTCCGATGTGTGAATTGCTTAGGATCCGCTATAAAACCGTATTGTTGAAAGTCAGCGCTTTTCCTGTTTCGACCTTCCCTTTGTTCTTACTGCATGCGCTATGTATTCTGTATAACGGTTTCTTCAGGCGCTTAACCAGAATGCGGCCCGTGATCAAAACGTGATCCGGGGCTTTATATTTTGATTCATATCTCCGCAGACGCAATCATGCATCGATAAGTGCGGTCTGAATCGCTCAAACTGCAGAAGCAGGTTCGCTTCTTCGACGCTCCAGCCGTCCATGACAGCGGCGCGTTCTGTGGCCTCCAGCTAACGGACTTCGGTTGCTGCGGTCTCGGGACGCCACTGCAACTTCTGCACAACGCTTAACTTTGTGGCATGATATCTTGCGACGGAATGCGCCAGATGAAAGGAGAATTAAGCGCTGCATATATGATATAAGGCCCTAAAATTGAGCTTATGTATATAACTGTTTTTCCTGCTCGCAAGAAGACGACGAAAACATTCGTAGAACTAATTTATTGACGGAGATTATTCTGTTATGAATAGTTTTGTGGTGTTAATGTACAATACAGCTAGCAATTAACTGTCAGCAGAAGCAAAGTGCAATGTCCATGGGTCAAACACGGATTAGAGAAAGAGGGAGTACTGTAGGCTTGCTTACACTTTTTGTCATGAATGTGCCCCTACCGTTTTCGTTGCACCATCAAAACTGAGCGCACTCCTCCGCTGTTTTGTCTGCGGTGCTGCAATTCAATGCTGCCCCAGGAATAAGTGACGCTGCATGTGACCGTAATGTAAAGCGGTGACATCACAATATCATAAAATGCGTGTCATTCCAGATTACAGCGAGTGCTTCTGGCGGGGTGAAAGAGACGCTGCAGCGACACCGTGCCAAAAATACGCCTGAAATGCGTTCATATGCGATTGCCGCTTCAACAACGCGTCCCAATGCCAAGCACTGCATGCTGTATAGATAAGCGAAGTGCCCCATTGGCACACTGAGCCGGTCAGTGTTTCGTTCGCCCTGACACGAATCACGGGAAAACTATAGCTCAGCTCTCGAGCTCCGAGGGGCGCGCTTCTCTTCTCCCGCGCCCGTTCTTGACCCATAGGTCTTGACCCGAGCTCTGACCCGCGCTCCCCGGGGCTCCTTCTCCTCCTCCTCCAATGACCGACCTCGGCTGATGCCAGAAACACACTCGCACCTCCTTTTCTCTCTTTCGACATGGCCTGCTGCACCGCGCTGTTGCTCAGTGCAGCGCCAGCAACAACAGCGGCCGAGCAGCAACCCAGTCAGACGCGTTTGGGCCGCTCGTTCTACCCGAGGATGTTAAGGTTGGGGCAGGGGCAGCGGTTCAGACTCCGGGGCCGTTTTCTCGCTGAGAAAAAGTGAGAGAGAGAGAGAGAGAGAGAGAGAGACGGGGGAGGAAGCCGCGCGGCGCACCCCTCGAAGATTGCGGTGGCCGTGTGTGAGAAAGAGCCGGAGCACTTCGCCGTACCATCGGTCGCGGACTATATTTAGAAAAGCTCCGGATACGACGAACCTTTCTTCGCCTGCCTCTTCCCTCCGCCTGTGCGTGGTGATGGTGGCGGCCCACGTTTTCTTTTCTTTCTTTCTTTCTTTCTTTCTTTCTTTCTTTCTTTCTTTCTTTCTTTCTTTCTTTTCCCTTTTTTTTTTGCGCGTATGCGTATCCGCGGGCCCTCCCGCTTACTTGGACGAACCGTGCATGCCCATAGTTTCCTTCTGTTTCTCTCTCTCTCTCTCCGCCTCGCCTCGATGTTCATCTTTAAGCCTGCTTATCTCTAACATACAACCGCCGCCTGAAACGGCGCTGCCCTCTCGCTCGCAGATTCTGTTGTTGTTTCGGGCGCGGTTCGGTGTTGTGCTTCGAGTTTCTTGCCTTGGATTCGCCCTCTCCTCCAGCACCACCACCCCTCCTTCGTGCGCCGCGCCTATCGGGAGAACCAGGGGCAGCTAACCTCCGCTCGTATATAACTTTGGCTCACCATCGATTGCGTTTCGAGCAGAGCGCGCTATATTTAGACGCCTGCTTGCCGCGGCGCACTCAGCGTATGTGTTTGTGTGTGTACCGAGTGTGTCTCTCCCTCCTCCTCCCCCCTCCCCCATCGTGCCTTGCTTGCCTCCTACTCGCCCGTGAAAGCGCGCATCAATTGATATTATTGGCGCGCCACGCACTCCCGTGCCCTTGCGGTAAACGCGCTCTGGAAATGGGGAGTGATGGTCGACGAGGCGGTCCGGTGCTGCTCTTGAGTGACGGTACCCCTCCACTTTCTGGATTGTTTACGTTGACTGTCTCCCAGTTCCGGCGACGCTCGTATAGTGTCTGACAAATCCTTGACAGAGCCACTTCGAATGTGTTAAAAAAAAAAAAAGATATGAATATATAAAACTCGCTTTTCACAGTGTGGCAACCAAAACATGCAAGTTGCTATAAGGATGGTAAGGTGAACGCTTAAAATGGCGAGGAAGGATGCTCATTTGGAACCGACCGGCACCGGAGAAACGGTTTGGAAGTTTCGGGTCTGGCAGCAAGCAATGGAGAGTAAAGATAGTGATGGTTTCGTAGCGCAATGAGAGCATGAAAGTATCAGAAAGAAAAGAAGAGACGCAGTGAGAGGTGTCTCTACTTAGGAAATGTGGCCGGATTTCTTGAACAGATGGCAAGAGAATATCAAGGAAAGTTTAGACAAAATCTAATGATAAATAAATCAAAATAAAGGAGGATTTGGCGACTGTTATGGCAAAGCAAAAAAAAAAAAAAAATGATTAGTCTATGCATCAGCAGGGACGATATATACAGATAGAAGAAACTCGTTTACAGGAAGCAGCGAGTGACCGCATGTAGAAATAAGCATCCTGCAATGGAATAATTCTGCTGTTATCCTACGTATATATCGGCTGTAGACATATGTTTATAACTCTGCCTTCATTAGAATCGCCCACAGATCAGCATTGCGCCTTCTGGTGCATAGACTGTACATCTCTTTCTTGAGAGACAAAATTATTAGCTGAAATATTTCAGCACTGCTCTGCAATTGAGAAATTACACGCGGCCGGAGTCGCTGAGAGGAGGGTCGTGTCACGGTATACGCGAGAGCCACGAAATGCATAGTTCCCGATTCGGACAACTCGTTGGCCTAATGAACTCGGCGCGCTGTAGGTCGCCGTTTCGTCGGTCAAGCTCTGCGAAATAGTGATTAGATGCGATCATCGAGAACAAAGAGCAACCTGACAAGCTGATAATACAAGCCGCACACGTTGCGTTTCCGCAAGGAGCCAATACACTGTGACATATTTCACTGTCGCCTCTGCCTGCTTATTGAGCGCTTACCGCCTTTAAAAATATCGTAAGAATGTCTGTGAGCTTTGTAGAGACAGACGTCTTTAAAGAAAACGTGTTCCCACAGACGTGTTGGTCGGCGCGCCCAATACGATTGAAAGTACCCGGACATAAGTCTTTCGACCGCCTCTGCAACATACTGTAGTGATTCCGCAGTCTGTGAAGTATGTACGCAACTACCATAAAACTTTATGTAGTCAAATGAAGCGACTTTTCGTGACGTCTTTCGCAATTTCTTCGACAGTCATCTATATATCGAAGGTCTGTAAATATGTTTCTTAGAAGTCCCGTTTATTAACATTCTAGGACATTCGGCAAAACGGCTTGTAGGCGACTTTTTGTCGACAAATTCCAACGTCAGCTCCCTGCAAACAGCCCTCTTCGAAGACTATACGTGCCGCCGTAGGCCGAATGAGATATAGTTTCTAGCAACTTTTCTGTAACAGTCTGTACACTTTCTCGTGTATATAGAAAGGGTCAAGTGTGCGAGAAAGCAAGTCACCCTACTTGGACCTATGTTGGTTGGCTATCCGTTTAGACAGTCTTGATTGCTTTCAGTGATAGAGGGACAATAAATAAAAAAGCGGGACACAATGTTTCGTCTGCGTTGTCGCCACTGTAGACTCCGACAACGGAAATGCGTACGCGAGAAAATTGAGGACCGCGATTACCGCGCTCCCGACATCTCTCGCGTGCTCAGCATCCGTCCTGGTATTTCGGCGTGGTGCGTTGCCATGCGGAACACCTCCTCGTGCTCCAACTCTGCTGCCGCTGCTTCTGCGCGCGTGTTAGCGCGTGACAGACACCCAGAGCAACGGCGGCAAGCATTTTATAAGACGATGGAAGGGAAGGAACGAACGAAAGAAAGAAAAACGGGCTTCGCGGCTCGCCTATATTCGTGTGACGTAAGGAAGGTGCGGTCCCTATATATAGTGCCCGGCGTGTGCACCGAGGGCTAAATATACTGAGCGTGTGTGTGTGTGTGTGTGTGCCTTCACAAAAACGCGGCGGTGCCCACGGCCGTGCAGTGTGCGCGGTTTTGGCTGTGCACTTCCTGACTGCCTCTCGCTCTGCGTATTACGCGACGACGACGACGGCGAGAGAAATATATAAACGAGGCGAAATATATGCGGCAACTCCGCGGCCAGCTGTTCCGTCTCAGACGGCCTACTTTTTCGCTATCTCCGTATCGGATGGGCGGGTTTGATGCCGACATTTCGGAGTCCCAGCCGGGCACGTATCCCTTTTAATACGAGCTATTCTTTCATATCCCCCCCCCCCCCCTTTTCCTTTCCCTTATTTTTTTCCCTTTTGTTTTTCTTCTTTGACACTCGTCATCACAATAGCTGGAAGCGTTTTGACAAGAAAGAAATGCAAATATTTTCGTGCGTCTATATTTAGGCGTCGAACAAGACAAGAGGTTCGACACTGCTGATCACTATATTTAGGCGCGCTAGAAGTACTGTGTACTCGTAAATATTAAACAGGAGCCGCTTTGGTGTCTCCGTGGATGACCTATACGTATATATGCTGCTTTGGGACGCCTAATCCGCGCCCATAAATAGCGGAACGCGGCTACCGGCTGGAACTTGCCGTACTGACGTTGTATTATAGCTTGTGTTAAGTGTTTCTGAAATACCGGAAACGGCTTACGAAACGTGCTCACTTTATTTTTAGCCCCGCGGATAGCGCGCAGCTATCCACGTGCCTTTGCGCGATTAGCTTGGCACAGTCGTGAAGAGAGCTTTTGCGATATCGTCCGGCCAATCTGGTTGGCGCCGGTCATTGTTAACTCAACCCCGCTCGCGCGAAAAGAAACCACAAGCACAGCATCGCTTTGCTTTTTTCGTTCTCTCTCTCTCTGTTTTTTTTTTTTTTTTTTTGTGCGTTGTCACAATACCGTATCACGATCGTGTAAAATGTCTTACGTCACGTACCACAGCGCGTTGTCCACTAGCAAGTGATTGCAGGAGGGGCATGACTGTTTTAACGGTATAGTGTTAGTGTAACATTGTACTTGCGTTGTTAGTTTAACCCTATAAAGGTCAAACATCATAACACATCAAGGAAGATTAAAAGAGCTCGTGCACCTTTATTTCTGGCGATAAAGAGTACATCTGCATGCAAGGAGACAATGAAATGTTACTTGCATAAAAAATAATGAGTATATACTAATTCATTGATTGATGATTGGTTTCCTGCACTATACCTACGACTGAAATCTTGCTGTAGAATATCAAAAACGATTTCTATGAGCTTTGGGCTAAGTTTCGTACGCTTAAATCTCAATTAGGAGGTGTTGAAATGCGCATAGCAAAAATAACACGTTTGGTTTTGTGGGATTCATAACCAACAAGCCGTTAGCTCGCAGTCAGTGTTTCCGCAGTACGATATCTGCCATATCTGCCACCCTGTATCTGCACTAATATAACACTATAGGGGAGACGACAGTTTGCTCACGCTTTTTGAACAGACACGTCTCGTGCAGTATTTGTGCGCACGGCACTGATGCAAGGTGGCTTTTTTCTTTCTTTCTTTTTTTTTTGAGCTGCACGAAATTTTTAAAGATTGCCTACATGTGGCAAATAGCACATTTCTGACGGCACATATTTCAATCTAAGGATTTCAGCTAGTGAGTATGCAAGGCGTATTGATTTAGAATGAATTTTCGAGATATTAATTTTCAATGTGTCTGACGAAATGCATTGGCGTGCCAGTTACTTTTGTGCTTCAATGCATAAAACAGCGTTTTCTTCAAAAAAAAAGTAAGTGGGACAGCAGTGCATTTTTACCGCAGGTTTGACGGCGCATTACGTATAAATGTCACTACGTAGGACGTAGGTTTTGTTTGTTGTTGTTGTGGTATACCTAGCTATAGTGACCCAAGTGGGCGTCAAATAGATTCGTTTAAGAGCTGCACGTATCTATAGTGGAACATCGACCCACATTTTTAGACAGCACGATACCTTTGGTATAGGCCCACGAAAACGGCCAGATACCAGCGGGAGAGTCGTTACAGAAAACTGGGTTGAATTTGTCGAGAACGCTTGACATTAACAGCGTAGTTTATAACACAACTTAAGTTAACTCATCCTCTTCAGTTAAATTGATAGCGAAAGAAACGGCGCTTTAGAACAAGGCATGAATAGGTGTGGACGCACACGAGCGCTCGTGTGTATGTTTGGTATAGCGAGCGACACTATAGTTGCCACTCTTTTGCCTTCAAATCTCACCACGCGCTTATTTACCACGTACGGGCTGACAGCGTGCATAGCGTGCTCGGCAGGCGCACGCGAATCGAATGAACGCTCGACAAGAGGTGTTTTGGCCACGATCTAGTAGTATCGTACGCACCGAGAGAGACACGTGCGTCCGCCTAATACAAACGGACGGGTCCGTGCATATGATTCGCGAACGCCCTCCCCGGGGGAAACAACACTGCGTGCTATCCGTGCAAGCGGTATCGGCACGCGACGGAACTGGATTTGCATTGCATGAGACTTCCTGTCGACGCAGAAACTTTTGACACTCCCCTGCCGGTCCAGTGGCTCCGGACGTGGGAGGGGGGGGGGGGGGGGGGGGGGGGACGCTTTCCGGCGGAGCGTGTAAGCGCGCAGTGTCGTTTTGCGGCGCTGTTATACTTTACGCGTTTCCCTTATCATCGTTACACGCTTGCCTGTGCTGCGTCGTTATGGCGGCTCTCGGCTGTCAGAGACCTGCTCCTCCCGTAATGCGCGCTCCGATTCTCGAAAACAAGCTCGATCCATGTATATGCTTTATATAAAGCCAAGCGTGCTCCACTGCCTCACTGACTTCCATTCGATCCGAGCGCGGCTGCTGCTCTGTAGGCTTACGTTCTGCGGATACGTATATGGCGGTTCATGTATACGCTGTGCTTATATGCAGATATTCCAAGACGCCCTGACAGCGAGATCCCAGTATTCGGCATGTCACGATACATGGAGATACACATGGAGATACTAAAAAATAAATTAAAAAAATACACGGAGTTTAAGCTACGAGGCGTGCGATTATGATGTTGGAGACTGCGTTTTTGCGTGATGCTCACTGATGACGAGAAGGTAACGCGTACTATCATCCCACGATCGCGCTCTCGATTGGCTATAAAGCCAGTTGTAGCCTGCCACATTACAAAATGTTAGTCGCCGCTTCCACTGATGGGCTTCGCGAGCTGCAGAAGCTGCTCTCCTCTGTGAATTACGCGCGAGCAACGTGTCGCTGTGCCGGGACATTGTGCGATCTGGTGTGATTCATGAGAACGCTTCTCGCGAGCTCTCTGCTCCGCTTGTCGCGTACGCGACACGTACGGCTAGCGTGTTCCGTGCACAGCCGTTGAGGATGACGCAACTGCGAACCTGGTACCGCCGGTTTATTCATAGCGCCCTGCGCCACCTCCCCGCCGGTGACCGCCGTGCGGTGGGAGAACTCGCGGGCACGTTTCCACGAATGTCCGTTTTTACTCTGTGCGGCGGCGCGCCTGAAGGGAATGCGTAATTATTTCGGTGCTCCCCGATGTTGCGAAACGTCGCGCGGACACCTTCGTATAGCATATAATAATAGGTATGCAGTAAAACAACCGCGAACAGAAAAACTAAAAACAATCGGAATCTCTGTCGCCTGACTTGGCTCCGCACGTTGGGTCGTCAGTTGGCGACATCGCGCCTCCTCTCTTCGGCGCTTCATCGCTCTCAGAACGTCACCCTCTTGACGTCACGCGATTGCGAGTCCGAACGTACGTGTGTGGGTGGCCGACGAGGTGGAGACATCTACCGTCTGAGAAATAACTGGGCACTTATGCGTTGTGGTGGTCCTGGCCTGTTGTGAACTATCAGATGCCGCAATCGATTACAGCTTTAGAGATGTGTGCGCGCGCATCTTGGCAGAAAGCGTTATAATGGTCATTAGCGCTGCAATAACAGGATTGTGATCTTACGGCTTCACCGCGTTGTTCTCCTTGTACGGAAATTCTTCGCTATATTAGGCATCAGTGTGGACGACTTCGACGAGTAAGCGTTGCAGCGATGCGGTGTTGAACTCATATACGTATATATCACAGGCATTTGCTAGCTGTCGTTACCGATGAGCGCTCTAACTTTACACCACCACTAGCAAAAGTGAGGGGCTTTCGTCCTATATAATGGCGGCGTATGCAAAAACGGACGTTATGCCCCGAGCCTGGAACTTGAATTTTCTTGAAAAGGGGGAATTAAAAAAAAAAAAAAAAAAGTTTACTCTGTTACACGTACGTGTACAAGAGATACACATATAAAGTACTGTTCAAGGGTCTGAATAAAATATCACTTTAAACAAGTACAGTAAGCATCACCCCCCCTACAATGTTAGTGTCAAAATAACACCTGCTTATTCCTTACACTTGTTTCCGTCAGCGTCCTGTGAGACACAGAGCTCGCGACATCAACTTTCTGATTTCCTTTCGGCTCCTCCGTTTGGTTCCTTGGCGCTCTAATTGCATCTTAATGGCACAACATCGTAAGCTGTGCCGCGCCGCAACGGCTTGGACGCGATCCTGCTACGTCGAACGCGGTCCAAGTATGACGAAGGTTTCAATGTCAAATCCATCCGCTTCAGACACTCCGTTATGCGGCATAGCTGATTGCATAACGGCCAGCTGCGCATTTTCACGTGCCAGCTGCCTGTCTTGTGTGCACGTAGATATGCAAACAAACGGTGCACGCATAAGCGGGCGGCGCCCGGGTCCCTCTGATTTATCGGATGGGCGTGGTAATTTGAAAGGGCCGTCGGATCCGGGCCGTCTTTTTGTCCTCCGCGCTAATGACTTCTCAATCGCGCTCGTTGTGTGTCCATTTGCGGACAACAGCCGGCTCGTGTTTGCGCGGCGTGATTGCGTTTAAATCCGTCGCTGACCGCCGTCGTATGAGAGCGCGCCAAGGCCGCCTTCGCCCGCAGCCCGGACGGCGGCGATGATGAGGGGCCGCCCGCACGCCGCGTAGGGTCAGGAGGTGTTATAAATAGCGCGCCGGCTGGCCTTGGCGCCTTGCTCGTGCCCGCGCGCTTCGCGTGTGTGTACACTGGACGTGGCTTCCCATTGGACGACTCGGGGATGCCCACTCTGCCTCGCTCGAGCCTCCAACGACGGAAAAGGGGAGTTCAACAAGGAACGTATTCTGCGATGATCGCCTCGGCGATATAGTATCGCCTTCGCGTGACGTAGGGCTCGACCAGCCAATCAGCTCATCCGATTTTGCTAAACCAGTTGTCCAGATGCTGTAAACCAGACGCTGTCGCCCAAAGTGATCGTCGCAGAATACGTCCCCAAGAGGACGCGAGCGGGCTTGAGTGTCGGCGGCTGTGCACATGCGCGCTCCCCAGACTTCCCCTGGGTTCTCGTGTACGCAGAGCTGAAGTTTGGGTACCCTATTTCTGAAACTTTCCTATTTCTAAACTCCCCCGGGATTAACGTCCCAATGTTGCGCTATATGGGACGCCTTAGTGGTGGACTCCGGATTGATTATGACCATTTTGGCGTTGTTTAATGTGCACCTGAGCCTTTACAAGGGAATGGTGACGTATTCGAAGGTGCCAAAAAGATTGGAATGAGATATCTCCTAGGAGGGGGTAATTGAAGAGTGCTCAAAGAGGACAGACATTCGTCCATGCCGTGGACATAAAATAGCCTGAAGAAGCAGAATAAGAAGAAGCCTGAGTACACGAACGTTTCTTGCATGACGCCTTTAGGAAACGTGGCCTCCGCAGCCGTGATTCTATCCCGCGAACTTTGGTGTTCAGCAGCAGGAGAAAGAAAGCATATGCAGGAACAAAGGAAGAGCGGGCTACGTGCCGACGTGTCTAGCGTGCGGTATTTTTATGTTTCGGGCTCATATATAGAGTATATAGCGACGTAGTTCCCTCCTATATATAGCAGTATATAAAAGGTTATGGCTAATGTCACAGGTAAAGCATCCAGAGTGTTCAAGATTTGTCTAAAGGGTGATATGTACGAATACACGGCCTAGTTGTTGAAGATGGGACAATCGGTTTATTGTTTTTAATGCTATATAGTGTTGGTTACTAAATGGCGCATTTTTAGTGCACTTTTGTGGTAAATATATAGCACAGATGTGGGTATGTGCGATTTGATGCAGTTATAAATTATCTTTGTGTACTTGTGTATATACATCACCAAAGAGTATGTGTATGTGTAATATTTATACGTTTAAAGCGAGAGAAGTCTGCGTGTGCGTGCGTGCGTGCGTGCGTGTGTGTGTGTGTGTGTGTGTGTGTGTGTGTGTGTGTGTGTGTGTGTGTGTGTGTGTGTGTGTGTGTGTGTGTGTGTGTGTGTGTGTGTGTGTGTGTGTGTGTGTGTGTGTGTGTGTGTGTGTGTGTGTGTGTGTGTGTGTGTGTGAATATGCAGCGTACTCTGAGTGGCGACTGCGCTTGATTACTATATATACTACAACCACTGCCAAGAGCTTGTAAACGCGCCACGGTGCGGCATTCGCTGCGCATCACGGGCACCCTCGCGTTCCACGACTTCTTGCAGCAGCTTCCTCTCGCCGTGCGAACTTTGTTTTGTTTGTGGCAGCGACAGTTGCGCACGTCATTGTCTTTTGGGAGCAGTTAACAACACAAACATCATTAGGTGGACGACACAGCGTAGATCTGCCCGCATATGCCGTCGAGATTTCTCGTCCATGCGTTGCTTGATTGCCTCGACGTGCTCCCTGGCCCTTCTGCGGGGGCGGTGCTGCGTTTCGAGCGCTTCGTAGTCGTCACAATGGCCGCAAATGTATCCATGCAATCGGGCAGTTTTCCTTTCCCGCCGCAAAACATTAGGCGTGGCCTTGATCTGCTCGCAGGGCTTCGAAAACCTCCCCATTCTGCCCGCTGCGACCTCTGCAGTCGGTTTTTATTTCCTCTTTCTTTCTGTTTTCTTGAGACGAGCAGGCTGAGACGTTTATTGTTTGTCGTCGCAGTCTCGGAATTACTTGAAAGTTGAACGGCTATAAAGAAAGAAGACGGCTCTGTGGAAAGTTTATAGTAGGGTTTTTCTTTTTCATGCGTGCTCTATAGAATATTTATGGGCAGCCAATGGATCGATTTTGGTTTCTAGACTTTCCTGAAAGAACCAGCTTTAAAGCTTCGTGAATCACCGATAGACTGAAACCAAAACAAAACTGGAAGAATAACAGCGCGGCCGAACACGAAAGTGCTCAGCCTGGGGCCCAGTTTCTTTTGTTAGGCCGCTGTTGATCAGTATACCGAAAGAAACAGACAATGCTAGAAACAGTTTTATGCAGACGGTATGTAATCTTTACGTAGACAAAAGTAAATTTCTATACGAGTATACTGTTGACTGGAATTCTTCAGGCCGTCCATATACGTACAATGTTTGAATTCATTTCTTGCGACAGGTGTGCGGTTAAGCTTTTTTTCGTTGTCAAGAATTTGAAGCAGCCACAGCTCGTGCTCTTGCCCGCCTGCTCGCGTGTTTCGCGGGCGGGGCAGGAGAGAAAAAGAAGAAGAAAGTGTCTTTCTGCGTCCCTCTCCTGATTACGCCACGAAAAAGTCACCGCCAGGTCTGTACACGACTCTTCCGAGAGGAGCCCTTCCGTCGAATGAGACCTACAGGAAAGGGTGCGAGGGTGTGAGTGAAGGACGGGGGAGCGACACAGAGAAAACACCCCCTTTATTTTTCTTCCCCGTGGATTTCCGGACGCGCGCACCGGGCCGACGGGCTGGCCCGGGATGCGTTTCGGCAACAGCAGAAGAGTTACGAAAATAGCGTCGCTTCTTCTTGTCTTCCTCGCCAGTCACGCCGAAGCGCATTGCGTGTAGCGTGTAGAAGAGCCGTGCGTGTAGCGCCGTACGGGCTGGAGCTCGGCGCACCTTTTTTCTTTAACTTTGTTTTTCTCTCTCTCTCTCTCTCTCTCGCTGTCGAATAGCTCTTTTCTGGCCGTTTCTTTCAAGCCCTGCTGGCAGAAGCTGGCGAAGCGCGCGCGCTGCCCGGCGCCCGATACGCGACCGAAAATACAACGTTCTCGGGAAAAACGGAAGCTGCGCCGCGGGCGCGTGCATCCGCTCTGTGCCGAGCAAGCGGTTGCTCCGGTAACCCACGCCTGTCGTGGAACGTCCGCCCCAACTGAGACCGCATGGTATAGAACGCCTCTTCTCGCGTTGTAGCTCCGCGAGATTCCTTCTCTAATGATCGTTTCCCGCGACAGTCTCCGAGAACCAACGCCGCAAGTAGACAGTTCCTGCGCGCGCTCATTCAGAGGAAATCTAGGCGCAAGGTCAGCGACACGCTTCTCTACCTTGCAATTGAGTCTTGGAAGATGAAAGACTGTAGGCTGAGCTGGAGTCAAGCAACAGAAAGCGAGGAAATTTGATGTTCAGCGCGGATGAAGCTTGCAGTGAGATGCACAGACACAGAACGGACACTCACGTCTGTAGCCTGCTTCGCGTTGTTTCGTTAAGATGTTCCGTTGTGAATGTCACTAACTAGCCTCATAACGCCGTGTCGTGCAAGCGAGGAAATTACGTGGAAGCGGAGAACACAGTTGTTTTGCGTGACTCAGCCTGTAAAATTTCTGGCATATCTCGGATGAAGCAGAGAGAGAAATGGGGTGGGAAGGTAGGGAGGTTATATATCCGGAAAAGATTTCTGGTTTGCTACCCTGCACTGGGGGAAGGGGAAATTAAATAGGGAAATCATAGAGGAGAGATAAAGCAAAGGCACGAATAAAATAGAGTACGCGGGAACGTCCGGTTGGAATGAAGCAAGTTTCATGGAACTCGTACCACCGGCCTACACCAAAATCCACATGCCGTATGGTAACCTCGGTTTGATGTGGTCGACAGGGAACGCTTCTTTTTGTCCCGGTGATTCTACGGAGGCGTGAGAGGAACATTTGCAGCTGCGTGTGTCCAGCTACTATTGTTTCCAGGTAGCTACAGAATAGCCAACCGCGCCTATTGTTAGCTTTTCTGCGTGATCTTAAACCCGCGCACCTGTCTCTGGGAGAGGCGACGAGCCAGTGCAGTACCTGACCAACCCTGACATACGTGGGCTAACCGAGTACCGACACAATTTTTCCGTCGCTTTTTTATTTTTATTTCATTCACGACCGGTTCGCGGGCTCGCTGAGCATACACGAAACTGTGTCAAACGCGAACTGTCGAAAAACTTCCGTCGCGCCTTTAACATTTTTGCATATATTTCTGCCTCCTTGCGCTTCCTTTCTGTAAACTTTCAACTTCCATTTCTTTCTCCTTTCCACTCCCTCTCCTTCTGGCTGGCTATAGTTCTAGTGTCAATCTCAATGTTAGACAGTCAGGATGCGTTCAGCAGCCATTTCCTTCTTCCTGCCCTTTTCTCTCTCACCCCTCCCTTTATAAATAAACACTATATCCTTTAATTATCAGCTGCCGATCTAGTATTCAAGCTATGAAGCCTTTAATGTTCCATCGCGCATCAAATGCAGTCGAACGCCTCTACAACGAAATGATCTGCATAACGAAGGAATAATTCTGTCCCGGTTCTGTTGGGAGCTGTGGAGTGCGCAACATTTACAACGAAGTGACAAATTATTTTCGAGGCCTCAAGCGCTTCGTTATAAAGACGTTCGAATGTACTCGTCATCCTTCGGTAGGCCCATTTCAAAGCCAGTGCCGGTTTCCGCGTAACGTCATACGCCCTAAGCGACGTCACAGTGATCTTATCTGGTGGACATGTGATGTAGCCAATCCACTACTGGAGCGTCAATTTATGTCCATATTAGCTTATTAGTTAACTCTGGCAGCACATTCCAGAAACGTGCTTACTATTTAAGGGGCTTGTTTCAGCCAGTACCGTGTCGCTGATGATAGTTTGTGGCCAACATACCCCTTGCGGCAGGTGGATTCCAACTTAGTGGCCTAGCCAACTGAGTGACAGTGTCTCCTGGCGCCGCTGAATCGAGTCTTTGTCCGCGTCACTACGATGACTTCATGCGTCTTAAGAAACGACTATCTCCATTATTCTCTCTCTCTCTCCACACACCACACACACACACACACACACACACACACACACACACACACACACACACACACACACACACACACACACAACACACACACCACACACACACACACACACACACACACACACACACACACACACACACACACCAGAGAGAGAGTTATGATGCGTCTAGACGTCTAGCACACCACAACAAAACCTCCCGGACTACCGGCTCAATCTGCGAACGTCAACCCCCTCGTTTGTGGCAGAGATTAACAGTGTGCGAAAGAGACAACAGTAAACGCTAATGGCCGCGAAGCGCTGTGATTGATTACTCCAGCATTAATGTATGTATTCGATACATTTCCTAATGCTCGTCTAGGTTATTCCATCATGCTATCAAATAATTAATAGTGTCAAGCGCAGAAAGAGGAAATGTCGGTGAAACGATATAGACAACGATGAAAACTCGTTACCGTAACCGGTTCTTAGCGCACCTCTAAACATTCGCAGTAAAGAAGGAAAAGATGCACGCTAAAACGTTTCATTGATCGTTGATGTCGCAACCTTCCGCGCCAGGGAAGGTTCTGCCTTCTCACTTGCGACACTTCTTTCTTTCTCTTCTGTATATTCGTTGCGTGGGAGTCGCTGGTAAACAACTGGAAAAGGGGGGCGGGGGGGGGGGGGGATGCTTTTGCGAACAAGAGGAAAGCACCACGCGTTTCTAGGCAGCGTGCAAGAACGGCGGCGCGCTGCAGAAGTCTCCTGATTAATGTCATATATCGAGCTACTATATGCGGCCCTCGGCCTTCAGCGAAGAGCTATTCTCGGCTCTCCGAGACACGCAACAGAACAACAAGCAGGCGCGCTCGCAGACTGTGAAAGCGAGCGTGTGTGGGTGGGTGGTGGCGGGCCACGCGTGCCTGCCTCCTCCCCCCTTCTCCTCTCTCCCTCGTCCGCCACTACTAATAGGCTTTAGCCGCGGTGCGCGCGAGTTCTCGCTGTCCATGCCGGATGCGTGGGCGTGCGGTGTCACCGAGGGAAACTTGGCTCTTTCGAAACACGCGGCGTTGTAGCAACGGCTCCTCCCCCCTCCCCCAACCCTCTATGTCCTTCACTCTCTGACGCACACACACCGTTGTTCGTAGTCTGTTTCGTGCAGGCCGATGGCGGATCGATATGCGTACGACTCCTCTCCCTCGTTCCATTGCACCCTATCCGTCACTGGCGTTATTTTATTTCCTCGTCACTGGCGAGATATGCGTGCGCCGCCCTGAGCCGCTTTACCCCCCTCTTCTCTATCCGCTCCTCTCCGGGCTTCGCGCGTTTCGTTTACTGCGGCTCGGCTATATTTAGACTCACTCGCTAGCTAGCGCGCTCTGGCTGGCTGGCTGTACTGAGTACGACTTTTAACGAGCGAGTCTTTCGTGTATCCGTTCTGTGCGCGCTCGAGCGAGCGATTGAACCGCGCATGCGCAGTGCGGAGGCGTCTGCTGCTTCTGCTGCTGCGGCACGCGTGAAAGAGCCGGCGCCCCCTCACGCGTCGAATTAACCGAGCGGACCAATGGCGGCGTCCGACTCCAAGGTCACGCTGTTGCTAAATCGGAACTACTGTGATTGGGCCACGTGCGATGTGCGCCGTTTCAAAATAAAAGGACACCAACGCCGCGTTCCTGGCTTTACTGCAGTCACTTTATATATTTCCTTTTACCTTCTTCGTATTATCTCCTATTTCGACATATGCGTTCGCTTACGCTTTGTTTTCGATTTGTTCCCGTTCTCTGCCTAGCACTGCGAATGCATTGTCATTAGTCGTATCGTTTTTTTCCTTTTGACGTTCCAGTTTTTATTGTTCCAACCGGGCGTCAAGGAATACTCGTGCCATTATCTTTGTCGTCGATTGAGAGTTGGAGCATATCTCATGTAACGTTACGTACAGTGTCGCGTAGTTACCCGCATTCTCAGGAACATTTCTCCTGAGCGTTACAACGTTCAACATAAATGGGGTGAAACGTTAAAACACACACACACACAGAGAGAGAGAGAGAGAGAGAGAGAGAGAGAGAGCGAGCGAGCGACAGACAATATTGAAGTTCGCGCCATTCTCTTCAATCCGTGCGCTGCAAAACAAATTTTTCATTAGCTGTGCAGATTGCACCGCTTCTATGTTCCTTTGTCTCTCTCTCTCCCTGTCATTCTTCGTGTTTATTCTTGGAGGTATACGCTGCTAGCGACGCGGCTACGACGAACAAAGTAGGTCGAAGCGCAGGTGTACAGCGAGCGACAAACGCTTCCAAGCATCGATCATGACGGGACGCGAGTGTTCCGTTGCTCGTCACAAACGTTTATCTGCACTTTTACCGGACTCACGACGTACGGCTGCCGACGAACATGCGCCGGCCGTGGTTCTGAAGGGCCGCTCCTTCATATGCGCAAACAATCGTTATTGTCGCGGGCTGCCTCTCTCTATGCCGTGCGGCCGATGAACACTTCGACAAGCTCCGTAACTGTTACCAGCTCTCTCTCTCTCTCTCTCTCTCTCTCTCTCTCGATACGAATGCGGACACTTCGTTTAAATCGATGTTGTCGGGATCGGTGCACACGAGTCTTTCACTCCTTGAGCGATAAATTCTTCCCGCTTTGTCCTTCGCTGTTGCGGATAATTGTGATCAGCAGCGTCATGGTCCTCATAAATTTACGCTTGTGTAAATTAGGACTCATCTCTCCACCTAATTATATATCTCCCTCTCAGGACTACGTAGTACGTATATTTCTTTCACCTCGATGGCGATTCTGCGATGACCTGATTCATCTATCTGATCCTTTCCCGAACCACATGTTATATTTAATTTCAGCTCGGAATACCATCAGTACGAGTGTGTTCTCGTATTTGTGGTGAAGTAACTATAATATAACCTAATGTCGAGGTTCTCACTTGCTGTCAAGCGATTAAGTGCCGTTCTTTGCCACATCCCTCATAGATGCACTATTCGTCGAATCATGCCTTCATTCTGCGTAAAGAATTACAGCTTCTTACATGATAAAACGGTCGTTCGAACGAGTTTGTGAACCATCGTGTATATAACGGTCTAGCGCGCGTATACACACTATATGGGACATACGGGACACACGCAGACGGACCACTATTTTCAATATAATTTTATTAGACGATGCACGCACATACACATACAACGTTTAAATCTGCCTTTAGGCATACGAACTTTGGCCAGGGCTGGGGGGGGATCCATTCATGTCTAATATGTTTAACCTGAATTAACTTGATTGTGTGCATTGTGCGAAGAGTCAGTGTACTTGGAGACCGGGAAGTGTTGTGTTTACAATGTGACGAGCTTAAATTGAGCGTTGAGCAAATTTCGATATTATCGAAATTTGAAGGGCGTGGCTTCCATAGTGTTATACGACGCAGATACTTGTGTCGTGTGTGCGTTGCTGTCACGCCTAGAGCTGTAAAGTTTGATCGCATAACGTTCTTTGGCTGCACTGTGTCGCAAAACGTTTTGCTGTTCGCTGTTACATTCTCGCTCCGTCGGCCACCCTTTCAATGTTCGGCACTTTTACGTCGCACTGGGTCGTCTCTTCACCGTTGTTACCGTAGCCGTATGTTTATTTCTCATTTGCATTCGTTTCTCTTATTACTACACAGCGCGTTCATGTTCGCGTCGCCTAACCGCGGAACACGAACTTACAGGCCTGATTATTTTGCGAGCGCGGCTCGCGGAGCTTGTTGATGCGTCCACATGGTAATGAACTGCTACTACTTGAGGGACGTGCCCGTTTCAACATGTGCCCCTCCGCGAGAGCACACTCGATGCCCGTCCCTCGCCCACTTCCATTCTCGCCGCTGCGCTCTCGTCGTAGTCACGTGCTCCATCTCCGTGGCGGGCGTTTCCCAGAACCCGAGGCGAGCGCCCAAGATCCCGAAAAAAGCCCGCTCATATTGATTGGCGGCGGCACCGGCAACAGAGCGAAGGGGAGAGAGGGCGCAGCGCGAGGCTGGAGGGGGAGGGAACGCGGCGGGTCCGGGCCTCCTCTCGGCTCGAGCCGCGGGCTGCTAGCACGGGGCTGGCGATACGCCGTGTTTACCCCCGCGCGACTTGGGTCCCCCCCTTGATGGCGAGCGGAACGCTTTCAAAACACCCAAGTGCTTGGGCGGGAAGAAAGGAGGGGGAGACTTGCCTGGCGCGCGCTGTCCTCCGGCCGTGTGCGCGTGCGCGCGTCGCATCGTGTCCACGCGTGGGCGGCACTGACACTCGGCTCGGCGAGCTCACTGCTGTGGCTGGCGATTTCCTCACGTATCGCTGCGTGTTTAGTGAAGTCGCGCTCGAGACACATCGAACCTTCGCTATCAGCATGAATTGAATTCCGCCAGCGGGACGTAGATGGGGGAAATGACGAGAACATATCTCGCGCGTGCTAGTTAGCTGACAAGATGGTGCTGTCTCGGTTGCATTAGAAGGTCGCTAAATGTAATGCGGCGTCCAAACTCCACGTCGGAGCTTGAATGACGCCAGTGTCACGCATGCGGTGGCGAACGTGGAGTCGCGAGGGTGCCTTAACGCTTAATCCTTTAAATTTGTCGCGTTTCAGTTTACGTTGGCAGTGGATTCCAGATCAAAACGGCTCTCTTATTGCACACTTAGGTCAGTAATTAAGCCTAATTGTTACTCATAGGAGTGATTGGCACGTTCGAGTGTCGCTTCCTTTGATGTTTGGACATTACGCCGCGAGGGGCCGCGACCCGACAGGTGTCTGCTGAGTTGAGGCTGGAATCCATCCGCGTTCTTTTTCTTACGACGTGAGTGCTTGTTGAAGATTTTGCGTTTCAACATTGCTGTGTCTTACCTTCAGCTGCTAATTTAGTTACCAGTACCGACTCCCTTTTTGATTTATTCTGCAAGCTGTTCCCTTCCAAGACAAAACCTCATCCCCTGTCCTCCCTTCGGGTTCCTTTCATCATCTACTTTCTACTACTTTTTCCTGCTCCTACGAAGGTGGCTTCTCCGCAAGCATACGTATTATGCAGTGAAGCAACCTTTGACGAGGCTTGCCGCTTTAGTTTTGCCTGGGTTGTCTCACGTAGAATGAGTGTAATGCCTGCAGATTTTCTGTCTCGCAGTGCCATTTCGCCGCTGTGTGTGTTCGTTCGCAGTTCTAACCGACCTTGAATTTCGAATAACTCCTGCCTCCATTTGCGAAGGAAAAAAAAAAAAAAAAGCAGGAGGAGAGAAGAAGAAAGACGGAATTTTTCGACGCCTACAAATTTCTTGACCTCATTGTAACCGGGAAACGACTTCAGAAATTTCCCAGTTGTATAGAGGTTCAGTATTTTCACGCGAGAAGTGATAAAGTACAGATAACTCTGCTTTTGTGCCTTCAGTCGGACTCAGCGTGTGCAGTGTGCAATCGAGTTCCTTCAATTATTTTTTTTTTCGTTACAACAGCTAGTAATGCGGTTTGCATTCTTTCAGCGGAGTATTGTAGAGGGCCCTATTGAATGTCCGCATAATTTTTTGCCTGAATACTTTCTTTGAAACAGAGCCCTCCACATAGCCTTCCCTTTGACTCGTATGTGAAATCTGGTCACCGTAAATTTCAAAAATAAGAGCTCTGTAAGATCAAGCAAGCAAAGGTGATTGCTTAACTTATGCCTCGCCACTTTTTCTGATGTCTGACTACTTTATATGTATATTGCTCTGTGAAAACATGGTGACAGTCTTGCTTTAATTTACTTAGTGCGTGCTGATACTGAAAAACACTGTCGTTGCATGTGTTTTAAAACTTATCCTGTTATGTTTTCTTTCTTTTT
Organism: Dermacentor silvarum; assembly: GCF_013339745.2. NCBI lineage: Eukaryota > Metazoa > Arthropoda > Arachnida > Ixodida > Ixodidae > Dermacentor > Dermacentor silvarum. The sequence continues at coordinate 238,865,567 of NC_051155.1, read as the reverse complement.
GTTCTGATCACAGAAAACCTGGGGTCCCATCATACTATGGAAATAAATCCTCCATACAGCAACCTTCAAAGAAAAGGTAAGGGCAAAACGAAGTCATCACTTGACTGTTAATGTTCTTGCTTATATGTGGCTCTTTAATGTGGCTCTTTAATGTCAGTTATAAGCGCACACTTGTGTATGTCGGCCTGCTTCTTTCTCCCTATTTTTAGTAATGTTACCTGTCCTGGATGATAAACTCGGAAGATGCTGATGCCCTAGTTGACGTGACGTGATGTATATAGCAGTATGTTAAGATAAAAATGTATGAATGAGGAGTTCAGTGTCGTGTCTTACAGATTCTTGTATCCTTGTCTTACTATGTTGTCATATCCATCATCCTTAAGATTGCCGACTATCCCGAATTACCTGCCTCTGAATCATCCATGCATCATGCAGCAAACTGAATATAGTTAGGCAAATTTATGTTCCCTCTGTCCCTTCTTCCACATGTGCATGCCTGTGCTCCCACGTCACTGCTTCTCCTCTTTGCTTGTGAAGGCTCTGCATGTCAATGTGTGCCTGTGTGTGCATGTACAAATGTGTGATGCAGACCAGCATGGCGTGATGGGCTTCCTGGGTGGGCTTCCCTCGCTGCCAGGTGGCTCCCAACCATTGCACCAGCCGCAGCCACAGCACCCACTGGCTGCTGCCACCGCCACCGTGCAGCCGAGCTCAACAGGGGACATGCAACAGCAGCAGGAGCACTTGCAGTTCCAACAACAGCTCCTGCAACTCAAACAGGAGCAGCAGGTACGTGCATTTGTAGTGCGACCATTCAACTTCATGGAGTCTAAACTGCAACTTTTTGCATACTCTTCACATTTTCTTCCCCGCTTTTGTGGGTGCTTATTTGCCCACTAGCTAAACCACTAAACATGAGCAGCATTCACTTATTACAAATGGTGAAAAGTGACATTCGTTGCAGGGTTGATTTCCAACTTGTTAGCTTGAACGGAGTCTTGTGAGACTTCACATCAGCACTTGTGTGGCATTGCCTTGCAATGCTGGCAACCACGCAATCTCAAATTCTTGTAATGTCATATTTGTGCGCACACGTCTGCACTTAAACCCACACAAGAAGCATTGAGGGGAAGCAACTAGCAAAACAATATGGCAGAAACTGTGCATTGGGTGCCCCTCCAACTTCAAAACAGTTCATTTAACCTGATCTCACCTTCATTGCCACCTCGGTGCAATAGAAGAGTGGTGTCAGGCACTCAGATTCACCTTCGTTTGGGCTTTCTTGATACTGCAGGTGCAACAGCAGTTGTTGCTTCAGCACTACCAACGGCAACAGCAGCAGCTAGCGCAGCAGCATGAGAAGCAGCTGCAGGAGCGGATCAAGGAATACCTCGAGCATCAGCGGCAGATCCAGGAAGAGTACAAGCTTGAACGCGAGCGCCTTGAGAAGGATCGTCAGCTAGACCAGATTCGCAAGAAGGATAAGCACGAACAGAGTTAGTCTACACTCTGTTTTGTTCTGTTCTCAGACCTCTACTGCATACTTTTCTTTCTTTATTCTCTCTCTCTGGACAAAGGGAAGGGGGAGAGTGCTTTTCTGACCGAGAAATCCAGCTTTTTTTCTTCTTCCAGACATTGAAAGATAAGCAGTATTGAGAACACCATAAAGCTGTCTTAAAGCAGTTTCTTAACAAAATGCCACATCATAAAATTTCTAACATAGGCATACTCTACATGTGCAGATGAACCCACACACACAATGTCTGTCATAGCATGTATACATATGCGTGTATTTGTTCGCCCACACATGAGCAAACTTGCATGTTCATGTTGCTACAGTGTAGTGGGTGGGTAAGGATGTGCATTATGGAGTATAAGACAAGGCTGGGAAACAGGACTGCATGGTTTAGGGTGAATGTGGCTCTTTAATGTCAGTTATCAGTACCTTAATAAGCGATCAAGAAAATTTCTTGCTGCCATTTAGGTTCATAATTTATGTGCCATCGACATCATGCCAATTTCTCGTGGCCCCAGTTCCTGTTGAAACATTTTTGTTTTTACTGCAAGGCTTAGAATGCAGGCCTACAGGAACATTTGCAAGAACATTTTTTTGATAATTGCTGTTCCTGCTGAAAGTTGTTACTGTGAGGGCTACACAGCATGAGCTGTGACTTCTGTAAAGGGGAAAAAAAAAGGAAGTGTTACAGCTTTTGCAGGTGGCTCTAATATATGGCATGAAAGCAGTGAGCCATTTTTCATTTTACTCTGTGGCAGAGTTATAGAGATAATAGTAAATTATTTAGAAAGTATTTATTTTAAAGAAAATTTTATTTGAGTTTATTCCTAGACTGCAATTGCATATTAGGTCATAAGTCATTTGGGCTGTGTGTCAAGCACAGCAAATAAATTTTAGATGTGCCTGCTGACTGTCTCTGTAATGTTGCTTCATTATTCACTTACTAATACCTCTGCTGCAGCAGCCTTAAGAGTGTACGGTTGAAAGGTCACTAAAGTGCTCAGCTTCAAACTGCAGCAGCTGAATCTTGCAGTGTGCTGACCAGTTTTGAACACAGCATTTCTGTCGGCTCTTGCTGGAGTGCAACATAAGAAGTGTTTGTTTGGACAAGGCAGCGGAAAGCTATTATCTGACCGTCTCGTTTAAAGCCAAAGCACGGAGAATGAGCTAGTGACTGTTGTCAACATTTGTTCTCGAAAACAAGCACTGACAGCAAGACTGTTTCCCATGACTGCGGGTACATTCTGACTATGCATGCCATTCTTATCTGTCAGCACATGCAGCAGACAACTCACATGCAGCCCACTCTGTTCATTTGGTGCTGTGCCCACGATGTGTCGCATCGTGTCTCTACGCCATGTTTCTATTCTGAATGAATGAAATCAGCTTCGCAGTTTGTCGTGAATATACCTACCTTCTGTCATGCAAGAATATGTGCCAGCCACACATGGTGGACAGTCTCAGGGGTAGGTGTAGCACGTTACATAATCACACTCACCCCGTGGAATTTTCGCTCCGTCCTGGTTCCAGAGGATAGGAGCCAAGCAGCTGTCGGGGCTTCCTGATTTAGTGCTGTCAGGCGGGCCATTGCATGCGATGTTCTAATGAAAGCTCTGCTCGTCCGTGGAATGGAGTGGAGTAAAAATAGCCTTACTCATGGATGCTTTTTTTGGCACCACTGATGAATGTGTGGTGCATCTGGTTTGCAACGTGGTATTTGAGCACAGCGTAGCAGTGAAATTGTTCCTAGTCAGTCACACATGCAGTGTTTGTGTGATCCTGGTAGATGATACTAAACACTGTATGTTCGCTCAGTCCAGTTTCATGCGCTAACATTGTTATGAGAGAGGCAAGTTTATTGTTGTATCCAGTAAGTGAAGCAATCAATTTTTGCATGGAGTCAGCATAAAAGTTGACAATGTGGCTGATTGTTATGAGTCTTTGCATGTGGCATTGGTATAACTATATGTGTATCGTACTGTGGATGTATGCATTAAAAATTTGGTGTTGCTTAGTTTGCAGACTCCTGGAGATAAACACGATGGCTCATGTGCTAACATTGGATTTCTTGCGTGCAGGTGCTGTGGCATCGTCTGAAGTGAAACAAAGGCTACAGGAGTTTGTCTTGAACAAGAAACAACGGGAAGCAGCAGCTAACAATGCCAACACATCACCACCAAATTTTAGAAACTGGTGAGCTTCAATTTTGTGTACATAGGTCAAACCTCTCTGGAAAGTTTCCGTTTTAAGAGATCATTGCAACAGCTGCTGCAAAACATGCTCTGATAGACACAGCCCATTAGCTTGCACAATTTTGTTTTGGATGTTTCATGGAAGACTTCAAGTGACTAGTATTAATAAACACACACGACTACTTCTTTTACCTTCTAATAAGTGAAACGTTTTCCAGTATGCCGAAGCAGGTTTTGCACCCAGCAAGGAAAAGGTTAAGTTGTTCACTGCTTAAAAGGCATTTTCTGAAAGTGCAGATTTCATACCGCTGAACTAAGGCTGTAGTTTAGAACCATTTTTTCTTCCTATGGTTACCATAGGAAGAAAAAATTAATAAATTGATGAGGAAAGGTGCACAAGTGGGGGTACACCCATGATAACACATGCACTCAAAGATATACACTCATTATTGCATTTCATTTTGTTGCCACTTCTGCACGTCCCACGAAACTAAAGTAACAGTGGCTTTGCAGGAAAGAGAAGCCAACAAGCTAATGCCTATGTGACAAAGCAGAACAGTGCATGTGAGGAATATATGCTTGCCATTCTTGTGTTCCATTCTGCACTCGTAGTCAATGGAATAATGGGCTTGTGATAGTTATAGCACAATGTTTACTGTCATTGTTATAAGCACATTATTTTCATTATGAACCATTATCAGCCTCAACTTTATCTATCAGTTATTTGCGCATGTTGTGAGCTATCTTCCTATGAGCTGTTTGAAACTCAACTTGGAAGCTACACTAAAAGGATATGTGGCATTTTATATGTACTACTGTCAGTGTCAGAAGTTTGCAGGAAGCAAGTTAACTTCAGCCCAGTTTTAGCATACAGCCAGTGAAACATTATAACGCTATATTGGTCACATACGCTAGTGCAGGTAGCAAATTGGAAAACGGGGCTGCATGCCCAGGATCATGAAATATTCAACTTTTTCTCATACCCTTAAGCTTTTGTTGCCAACTGTACCTGCAATATTAGTGTATTGTAGATGCAGTTGAGGACACCAGAGAACAAGATGAGTTGTCGAGATTAGGAAACTTGCTGGTATATAGAGCAGGGTCGGTTCACACAGGCCATGGGAAATCTGTGTCCAGCAGCAGACTTCATTACAACGACGTTTATGATGATGGCAATACCTTCCAAAATAGTAGGCATGTGCCTATATTTTCAGTTCAGCCACAGCTTCCACTTTTGCATGTGTAGCTGTGTGCCATGCAGTGGATTATGGAGTTAATTGTTCTCTTATGTGTGCACAGGTCCAGGCAGCGTTCTTCTCTGGATCAAGCTTCGCCTCCTTCAACAAGCGCTGTTTCGCCTCAGTGCAGACATCTGCTTCTGGGGAAGTACGACGACGATTTCCCACTCCGGAAAACGGGTGAGTTACAGGCATGGTGCTTTCTTTCCTGCACGTGTTTGCCATGTTGTTGTTAATAACCACAGTTGTGACATCCTTTATTTCTTGTGCTTTAATACTTAAGGCCAACAGCTCAGAAGTAGCTGGATCATTAATGCTCAGACTGGCATTCTCCTTTCTTGTTTTATCAAGAACTAGTAATTTAATTTGGGAAAATTAAAAAGGAACATTCTTGTGTTTTACTATTCGTTCTACACATTTCTCACAGTTCTGTTTTAATGTTATCATACAGAGATGGTTGTGTGGTTTTGATAGCAATGCTTCGCTATTATTGTACCCAGTGCTTGTCCTGAGAAACATAAGCAACAGTATCGTAAATTGCTGCAGTTTGATCTTGTGCCACTCTTAAGAATTACTATGACCATATTTTCGGACATATGAGCATGGTGAAGTATACTGTGTGTTCATCTGTTATGAAGAACACAGAAGTTTTCTTGGAAATACAGTTGCTGACCGATAATTTGGACATGCTCAGTTATTTGGACAGCTTCATGGCACAGCCACTGGACTCACAGCCTAAGTGGATAAAGACAGCTAAAATTTCAGATGCATTACAACCTGTTGTTCGATAATTCAGCCATCAAGTAGAGCAGAAAGAGCAATATTTTTGCCTTGATATGTCACTGGCCATATCGTCAGTGCCTCCTTGAAACCGAAGCTAGCGAAGCCTAGTCGATCGAATAGTCGCTGACTACAGCCAAGCAATGGGATAAGCCAAGCCACCAAGTTGTAAAAACTGCATTTACAGTTTGTTGTGGGAGTTCTGCGCATCCAGTGTTTGTTTCTTTACGTGCGGACTGTCCAGATCGCAGGCAAGCGTAAGTGCACACAGGAACACGTTGACCAGATTTTCTTTGGCCACTTGTTCAGTAATGTAACTTCTTTTTTGACGTATGGGGCAATATTTCAGACTTCTGATTATTCGGACGTTTAGGCAGTATCCATCGAGTCTGAATTATCTGACGGCAACTGTAGTTCATGAGAACTTTGAGAGATATCATTTGCATTGCTGTGGCGTGTTATAGAATTGATGAGGCATGATTCGAGCACTTGAAATAAATCTAACCTTGCTTGTGTTGAAATGATTGTAATTGTTGGTTTGGACTAACAAGTCAGTGGTTATAGCATTACTAACAGTCTTTAAAGTTGTTTGGTTCATGCTGTGCATCATTTGTTTAGCAGTGTGATGATAGCTTTTGCTGTGTTAAATGCTACTTAACATTTTCTGGTATAGCTGTGGCCAGTTTGTGACCCCCATTATCCTAACCGCACATCTTAAATGATGCCACACAGCAGTTGAGGTCCACGTTAAGTCGCTGCCTGCACCTCAAGCCAAACGTCACCGATTCTTCATCTGAAGATACTTTCCTTTTGTGAGATGTATATTTAATGTAGATAAACATGCTACTTCTATGTTTGTCTAGTTGCTAGTACCACATTTTTGCGCATATGCTGGATATGCCTCTACAAAGACTCCTTTCAGAGAGAGGTTGGTATCACTTTAAAAGGGCAACAAGTAATTCGGTTCTCAGAAGTAAACTGGCTTCCAAGCACATGCAGCCTGCACTTTATTACAGTATTCTTACTGTACATCTGCTCTCGTGTACTAATCTCTAAATGTGTTATACTAGTACTCTATTTCTTAAAGTAATACTAGCAAAGAGACCAGGGCCTGTAAGGTACTTTGAAATGATGATTAAAAAAAAAGTGGGCTGTATTAGTGTTATGAAACTTAACTTAACTTACTGTTGTTCAGGTATGTTCAATGATGGAATACACTTATTAGTCACAGATCCCTCTGTTAGTGACAAACATTTAATTTCTTAAACCACATAAATTTTGTCTTGTCATCAAGGGACACATCTGGCAGGTGCACGCAGCTTTGTTTGTAGCGTCTCCTTTAAGAAAAAAGAATTTTCATGACAATTTATCGACATGCATAGCGGCTACGGGCAAGCAGTGTGGGAGGCCCAGCTTGCTTGGTTGTCCCCTGCGAGCATGTGTTCCAAGCAAGCATGTGTGCCTTCTCTGTCACCTTCCAGCGTCGGAACCAAACCTTAAGGTGCGCTCTGCGCTGAAGCAAAAAGTAATTGAGAGGCGCAGCAGCCCGCTTCTGAGGCGCAAGGACAAAGGGCCCATTCCTTTGAAGCGGCGGCCGCTTACAAGTACGCAAGCACCGGGCACTGTCCTCACTGCCCGTTTCCTACCTTCTTCCTCATCTTCATTCTTTCTTTTTTCTGTACATTTCTTTGGTACATTTCCTGCCTCATTCCTTAAGTCCTATCTCTGCATATTCACGTGTTCATCTCAGGCTTAGAGTCAGCTCAGTGAGGAACACTGCCCAGAGAAAATTCAATCTGGCACTCACCTTGAAACACCCATCAGAATGATTTCACTTTAGGGTAGCACTTTCACAGTTATAAAAATTTCAGCTCAAATAGAATATTATATGCACTCGTGAGATGAAGGCTGAGACGATAGTTCCTTGGCTCTACCACTACCTGCTGCTGAGCATGCAGTCGCACGTCCTCTTCTCTGTTCTGGCGCATTCTTATTGAGGCCTAATGCAAAAATGCTAGTGTACCGGTGTTATTAGGCACCTTAAAGGTTCCCAGGTGGTCAGAATTAATCCAGAGCCTTCCAAGCTTACAGCTTCTCTCATAGCCCAGGTGTTGCTCTGGGAGCTTTGAACTGCACCAATTAGTATTATTGTGCCATTGCACTGACTAGCCAGAAGAGGCAGACATTCCCTCCCTCCCTTGTCTAATATCAGTGCCACTGTTACAGGTACAGAAAGGTGCATGACACCACACCTATTAAATTAAAGCTAATCGTTATCTCTGGCAAAACCACCATTGCTTGTGGTTGAGAGTTTGATTCCTAATAAACAGCAGCCATGTATCAATGGAGACTGAATCTGGGGAAAAAAGAAAAGATATGCCAAGATTTCATTGTACGCTACAGAACTCCACGTGATCAGGACTAATCTGGATTATTAGATCCATTGTGGCACAAGCGTGGTACTACATAACAATCAATGAAATAATCAGCTGTTGCTGTTTCTATTAACTTCAGTCATGTACTCCATGCCGAGTGAGAAAGCAAGTGGTGGGTTTAATTATAAACTTTCCAAATGCAACCAATGGGCTTTCAACCATTTCGATTCTTTCGATTTGTGACAATTTCACTGGCTATCTGTACCCAACCTGCCACCTATCTGTATCCTCATAACAGCCAGTTGGACACAGCTAGTGGCCAATAGGTTAGCCAGTTTTCCGACTATAGCTGCACACATAAAAGCTGAATTCTTGTTATAAATGTGCACTTTGTTTGCACGGTGTTCATTCCTTCATGTTCAAGTTGTTCAGATACTTTCATTTTGGACCATGTAACTTATTAATTAAATGTTGTGTGCAGAACACACATTAGTGAGCTCATCGAGCAGCTTGTGCTCTGCAGGGCCCATTGTAGCAAATATTCAGGAGCATAGCTTGAACATATTTTAGAATCTTAGCTTTCTTTTTTTTAAGCATGCTTCTGCTCTTTTACTTTCTCATCGTTTCCTTTTATGCCTTCGCAAGCTGTGCTTATTTCCAGCCACAGATGCCTCAGTAGCACTATATGCTAACGAGGGTCATTAAATCGGATCACATCGAAAGGTCAATGTAAGATCAATTATAAATGCATTGAAGACAGTTGCCCTATTCGACTGTGTCCTTCTTTACACTGTTCCTGTCACAAACTGACATAGTTGCATTTTGCCAGTTATTCAGGTTATGCTCAATGTATGACAGCTTCCCATTGCTATATAGTCACCATTTATGCTGCAGTTGAACTCAGTATTAGAGCCCATACTGCCGGCATGTGTTCGCTGGAAGTAGCACGTTGCAATTTTATGAATGCATGCATGCTTTGTTTGATGTCCGTTTTGATATTTTCATGTAATAACCACAGTGCTGAGAACTGATCAAGTTAAGGCATGGCATGATAACTGACACTTGCAGTGCACGCGTTTTCATTGGTTGAAATAACTAATACTATATGCTCTTTGAAAAATGCGAGGGAATAATATGAAAAATATGAGAGGGAACGTCTTGCACATTCCACACTGCCGAACGTCCTTGCTTTTTGCCTTGAAACAAAAAAGTACTGCGTGTATTTTCTTGAACATGAGAACTATATTTAGTGTGCATGAGCAAATGATGTTCAAGTTTACAAAACTGCAATAATCATTGTTCAAATTGCAAATAGACGTTTCCTTCTTATATTGATTATCCCTTTACGTAAGCTTCTCGTATTGCAAGTTTTCTTAGATTCACATTTGTAAAAGCACAAGATTATACAGACATTTAAACCATTTTACTTTTCATATCGACAAGCTGCAGAGCATAATTTTGTAAAGGTGTAAAGCCGCTGCTGACTTGGTTCGGTGTGGGCAAAGAAAATGATGCCCACTGGTTGACGTGGATTCATGAGCTTTTAATGCAGTTATGGCAAACTCTGCCTTAAGAGTGTTCATCTAAGGCAATGTTCATGCCTTGAGGGCAAATTTTGAAAAGTTGCTTGCTGAAGATAATTGTTTGAAGCAACAGATGATGGAGAAAAATCTGAGACTCGGTGTGTTCGTCTGTTCCTTTTACAACTTAACTTTTATAATTATAAACATCAGAACACCCTCTGTGTTCAAAAAAATGAAACTTGTTTGCATTGCTCCATGCAACTTAATTTGCCAATACAGGAAAAGATACCAATGAGTCTGTTGTGCAAAAATGTGCAAAGCACATGGAATGGTGATAGTGGCTAATGTTGCTTTGTGTTTCTTCACTTCTAAAAAAAAAAAGTCGATGGCAGTGGAAGCAAACCTGACTCGTCGGAAGGATCCCCGCCCAATGGGTCGCTGTCACTGCACTCTTCTCTGCATTCCAGTAACGGTAGCACACCCATTCAGGAGGTGAGTGCATGTTTGTTATATCATGTGCGCATGTAATGATTTAATTAATCTTAATTTGTTGTAATTATACATAAAAAGGTGTGTTTGTGCACCACTAATGTGGACACGTGGGGTAGTTCTCCTGTTGCTGGGAATGTGATGAAATAATTAAAATAATTGTTGGCCAAACAGGGGTGATGTGGTGCTTTTATTGTCATCCTAACAGCAAAGTAACACTGAAAAAGCTCTTAGCACAAGACAAATTGTCCCCAGGGCCATTTGGAATTAATGCTAATAACGATTGCTATTCTACAACTGAAAGCACCTGTTTATATGCAAACTTTGGTGCATGTATGCAAGAACTCCATAGATAATGAAGTTAGTTGTACCCACACAGACAGTTTCTTGTCTTCGTACTGTGCAGACAGCTTCTTGAGTGCATCTTGCTTGAAGATGCGCACTTCATCACTCTACATCTACATACATGCAGATAAGTCAGCTTTTGCGTGTGTATCCGTATGCGTGCACAATTTAGTGTTTGTACATGTCATGAAAGAAATGGTGGTTGGCCATGTGGTGAATGATAGCGGTTACTGGTACCTCCTCCATGTTTACTCCACTGGCGTTACGTGCACTATCACACTGTTAACTTTTCCATGGCAACTATCCCCCTACTTGCTCAACATTAAGACTCTATTCAGCAGTCCTGCATTTTTTGGTTGTACATTATTGACCCTGAATACTACATCCTCAGCATCATGCACATTGATGTGTAATTCACTACAAAAGGCACTTAAGGTGAGTCGAAGCTACTGACGCAGCTAAGGGCCTGAAGAAAGAAAAAAGTAAGGATCGCAGAGCATGACAAAACAGAGCTGCTGGAGGTGCAGAAAGGGGCACGGCTGAAGAAAGGAAAGGCACTCTGTTTATATTTGGCGAGTCCAAAGATATCGTGCCAACCTGGGGGATAGTGCACGCACCCTGGGGGATGCTGCTAAATATAGATGCTGCCTGCCACATCAGTGGCTGCTTGCACTCACATGCGTGGTGCAGAGGACCTGTGAAAAGGAAACAAAATACATACAGAAACCGAAACCACAAAAAACAAATAAAAGAAGATGACTCCAGTACTTTCAGAAACTAGTATCCTGCCTTGAGTCAAATAGAAAGATGCGCAGAGGGAGGAAAGCAGGTTTGGTTAAAATAAATATGTGCAGCCATGACCAGGAATTTTATTACCATACTGCTATTAATCTTCACACTCTATAGAAGAGTGCGAGTAAGAAGAGATTGTAGCTTACATGAGTGTCATTGTATGGTCATGACTTCCAACTTACCATTCGACCTCCTTGTTTAGCAAATATTGTTCCCAGTAGATAAATTCTTTCATCTATATTGCCGAGAGAGGAAATACAGAGTGGGCTTTTTTAGGTAGTTTCTGACAGTTGGCCCCCACAATGACAACTTATAGTGCGAAAAAGTGTTACTCTTCTGTTATTTTAGAAATTCCCGTACACCCATCATATATATAGCACCATGCCGCACTTACCTATTTGATAGCTTCTCTTCATTATATTACCGGGAGATCTTCGTTTATAAAGAAAACATGTTTCAGCACTGTCGAAGCAATGCCCACGTTGATAAAAAGAATTCGCTGTGACCACCATTGCAAAAGTGGGAAAAAGGAGAAATGCACTCTACAACAAATGATGCAATTTGGTAATGAAGGGGCACCAGTTATCAGTGTTTTCACCCATTATGAACTATTTTAATTGAATCCTCTGACAGATTTCACCTCTTTTAAGTGGGCATAAACAGCTTTATTTCTATACATTTGGCTAACTTTTCCCCGCAAAGCTTTCAAAGATGGTGCAATTGTTTACTGAGATGCTTACCACCTTACTTCAGCCAGCAAATGTAGTGGAATCTATTCGTCTTTGCCACCCAACCTCCTAATTTTGAATAAGTGCTGTTTGCGCAAGCTCTTCTGTTTTCTATACCAGCCCTTTCTCGAGTCAAGAAGTCTGGTTAGATGAGGGGGGGTTGTTTTTAGATCCACCAGCCAAGTTCTTTCTTCCACTGGAAGTTGTGGTATGTATTTTTGGGAGCACACGCACACGTGTCAAGTTGAGCCAACAAGAAAGGCCAGTTTTCTAGGTTTCTTTCGTTTTCTTACCTCGGGCTGTTAACAAGTGTTGCAGAGCGTAGCGACGCCAAGACCTATTCTCGTTCAACGTGGGGGTTATTTTGTCCGCCAGGGCTTTGTGTGTGCCTTTCCCAAGAAAACTCAAATATTTCTGGATCTTCCTGGCATGAAGCAACCTCTGCCAGACAGTGAATCTTTGAGGTGTGGCTGCTGTGACAAAACTCCTTCTTTCTCTTCTTTTTTCTTTCCCCCTGAAAGCTTTGTGTCTACATATACAGACAGTCATAAAAGAATGGCACAAATTACCATGCAGCAGATTACTGTTAGGACAAGCTCTTTTGAACTGAGTTTATTTATTGAGATGAAGGGTTCAGGAGCTGCTTACTTTTCTGCAGATTCAGTGCAAAGCCGACCGCAAAAGCTTTCATGCACAGAATGCACAGAAAATTGGGGATTTCCTCACGGTTTCACCACACAACCCAAAATTTAGGTGAACATTGTGGTGATTGTATGGGGAAACGTTTGCTGCATCTGTTCATTCCAGAGACATTGGCTGTGAAGAAATTTTGTTTGTTCTTGAATCCCATGCTTCGAGAACTTTTGTGTTTGGGGCTATACTTCTGTTAAGCGGAACCTAATATAAAACGGAACATTTTGAAATTAGTGCACTGTATAAACCCAGATTATTTCGCTTCGCGATGCTAATAGCAGTTAGTTATACAGCTTCACTTGTTTTTGTTTCTTTACTTTAAACTGGCTTCTGAAGAAATTGCTTGTTGCATTTCTGTCTCATTTTACCCCTCAAAAAATATTCTGTCCCAGCTAGGTAGCACATCTCTACTTTTACGATCGGGTTATATGAAAGGCAGACATGTGATGCCTCGCACAGCCTCCATGTTAAATCCTGATTGATAAATAAATAAATAAATAAATCAATCAATCAACTCTTATAATGTGAGTGTGGCCCAAGATATATGCTCTTGAAGTTGTCATTCAAGTTGTTGATTTGTGATTTCTGAAAGACTGCAGCCTTCCACGCAAATCATGTCTCACTTTTCTCTACAAACCAAGGTGCGAAGGCAGCATTGGAACCAGCTCAGCCAAACAGGGCTTATGAGTCACGAGTCACTGAGCTGTTGGTACGGAAAAATGGGGAGCAGTATGGAAACACCGGCGTTTGTGTTTTCCACCTCATTTTCCTTGCGCCCATGTTTTGCATGCATGCCTTTGTCCACCATGAATCCCTTTACCAACTTGCTCAGCTCTCTGTCGTTCTGAGCTGTTAGTGTAGCTCAGTAGTAACTATGGCATGTATCAATGCATATTTTGCCAAGTTTAAATTGTTTGTTCTGTTTGACACATCTGTGCTTGTGATGCCAACATTCCAGGAGCCTGGCACTTCTCCATACCACCCTCTGAACCAGGGTGGCAGCAGTGATCTCGCGCTCTACTCATCACCCTCCATGCCCAACATCTCCTTGGGGCGCCCCCCTGTGGCCACCAGCTCAGCTGTGAGTGCATTTCTCTCTTTCACATCTTTCCATTTACGTCCTACTTTCCTTTACTGCGACAGCAGTTAGATGCTTTAAACTGCAGTGTGCTGTGTCCTTCTGCCCTCTTCATTGTGCCAACAATGACTGGCCATCATCATTCCCATGCCATCACTGTGTTGTCATTAGGACACCTCCCGATTTTCAGCTTTACCCTCACCAAAGGGCAAAGAATAAAATACATTTTGCCCTCTGCAATATGAACTCTCATACCTGCAGCAATGTGCAGTTGGGAGGCGGACACACTAATCAGTGCACTGTCGTTCACTTTTGTTACTAGGTGATTGATGCAGAGTTTTGTATACCACACACACTTTCTTTGAAAGTAGGGGCATCTGTGCTTGGTGTGTCGGAGATCACAACATGAAACTTTGGGTAAGTTGTAGATGTGCCAACTCGCCCAAAAAGAAGTATTGATGAAGATCACAACAGGCGGATGAGAAAGTCCTTATTGAGAAGAAGAGGGTGTTTGCTGCGAGAGATTGCTGCTGTCACAGTAAATGAGTTCAGAGCAGGAGTAGTCACTGAAGTCTGCAATTTCTGCTCTTGGCATGCAGCTGAGATCTGCAAAGTGGAGATGAAATTACGAGAAAGGAAGTCAGCATCCATCATCCTCAGCTTTCTTATCAGAGAAGCCTGCTTGGGTCTCCTTTGATATTTTCATGCTACATATAGGTCAATGCTGAGATATTTTTGATATGCCAATAGTGGACTTTGTTTGCAAAACAAGATTCCATTGGTGTACCATGTGTATTGTAGGATAGCGTACATTTTCCGCAATGTTAGAGCTTTTGTCTACCAGTCTAGGCATGTGTCTAGGCATAGGATATAACATTCGTGCTGAAATATTTGAAGCATAAAAATTATTCTGCATCAGCAAGCTGATTAGCTCTGCTTGTTATAGCAGGCCTGTGTGCTGAATGTACTTGCATCTTTCTGCGTTCCAAGGATGGGAAAATCCTGAATTCTGTCTCCGAGGCCCAAGTTCGCGCCATGGCAGCTGCACGTCTTGGGATGCCACTCACATCACATGTGTTGCACTCATCATTGCCTTTCTGCTCACCATTGCCAGGTGAGCTTTCCCTTGACAAATGTTTTGCTCTGTAGTTGTTTCAGTTCATAGCTGCTACATTGCATCGCAAAAGTACCCCACAAAATGGTTCTTCTTGCCTTTAGACACTGTATACCAGATTGATTTTATGTTGTGTTTTGATGTTTAAATTAAAACATATCAGACTGGAGTTCCGGCTACTTTTCATTCTTGTGGTTAGAATAACCTTTTCTCAAAGGTTTAACAGCCTTGTATCAATATAAAGGAGATCAACATTGATAGCTCAATGTTTACCTGGTTCTTGGATCTAATGACAATTTTTTTATGTTTCTTAAAGTCTAGGTATATGCATATGTGTGTGTGCTTATTAAGAAAGTGGAGTTTCCTTTCTGCTTTAACAGTTGCTTGGTCAACCTTTATGACCAGCTCCGTTCCTGCAAACAGCATAATGTAATGAATGAAGGTGGTCACAACCATTTGAGAATGCTTGTAGAGTCTTGTGCTTAACAGTACTTGAGCAGGTTTCATGCCGAAAATTAGGCACATTTTAAGCCCTAAGTAGCACGCTAGTGAGCAGCCTGCTGTGCGCTCCTGCCAGTTGTAATCACTCATCTTAATTGTGCTGTGCTGTCTATGCTGCTTTACATGCAGTAATAGATGGGGAGTTCACGCCCCCAACCAGTCCTGGCTACATCCAGCAGCAGATGAAAGGCCTGGAACAGTCTGGGGCTCCAGGACACATGCTGCAAGTTATGTATGCGCCACCTCCAGGCGCCGTTATCACTGATGCTCAGGTGGCACAAGCACGCCTGCACAGGTCAGTACTCTTATCCCAGCCTGCACTACCTCATCATTCTGTTTCCATAGCAGAAAGCTTCCGAGCAGGGGCTTCAACCTAACCTAACCCAACTTAACCTAGCATAATCTAATCTAACCTAGTGCAAAACATCTTGCGGCACCGTTTGTGCCCTCATATAGGCATCCTGTTGTGTAATGCTTCATGTTGGCATTGCCATTGTGCAATTCCTCCACTGTTTAAGCTAGAGAATGAAAGTCTGAAATTGGTAAAGAAAAGAAAATGCAAGGTTTATAAGAACTATAAACATAACGCCTGTTGCATTTTTACTAGTGATGTACGACACTAATAAACCAGAAAATAATGGTAGCCATGCCAAAGGCACTTTTGTATAAACACCTCACTGATTGCTTCTGCTGTTTCAGTGCTACCGGCATCAGTACTGTTGCAGCTTCTTTATGTGTTTTCGGTGTTACACACAGCCAAGCACTGGCATTCAATTGGAAACATCAGTGTGGTTTCTCAGTCCAAGGCTGGAACTCCATGACTGTACAGTAGGGACAGCCATGGGATGCTTTTTGCAAGCTTTGGCACCTGTGTCATTCGCCATCTTAATGACTCGATGAGGGCCTCTTCAGTCAAGAATAACATAATTTGC
The DNA here is from genome assembly GCF_013339745.2 of Dermacentor silvarum. Taxonomy (NCBI): domain Eukaryota; kingdom Metazoa; phylum Arthropoda; class Arachnida; order Ixodida; family Ixodidae; genus Dermacentor; species Dermacentor silvarum. The sequence continues at coordinate 238,849,271 of NC_051155.1, read as the reverse complement.
TGCAGATTCTGTGGTTTGCTCAATGAGAGCCTCGATGCTCAATGAGAGCCTCGATGTCTTCAGTCAGAAGCAATGTAATTGCAAGCAAATGCTTTGGTTTGCTGTGGAGCACTGTGGCTTACTAAGATCAGAAGCAGAATGATGCAATTAAAGGTAATGCAGATTATGTAAAATTTTATATTCTCTCCACTTGCTATCGAGCAGGATATTGCATGCACTATTTGCTCTTAAATTAAAGCATTATATTTGTAGCTTGAAGCTTGTAATTGCATGCACAATTCTTTGACCTTCTCAAAATTTACATTTTCATTGCCCTGGTAGTCATTTTATCTTAGAGAAGTTGTATTCTCATTCATATTTTTGTAATTTGTTGGTGATCAGATAACTTTAGTGTTAAAATTGATGTTGCACTATTGAAAATGGAAGTAAAAGCTGTCTCTGTCTTATTCATAGCACATGTGTTGTTCAGAGCACCTTTAATTGACAGTGTGTACATTGTCTGTGACCTAATTGCTAGTCACTCTTGCTGGTGAAAAATAGAAGGTGACATATCAAAGGAACTGTTGATGTTGAGCATTTCATGTGTGCATGTGTGCTTGCTCCATGTGGATGCCAGGACCATCCATCGTCCTCTGGGCAGGACCCAATCAGCACCCCTACCCCTCGGACATCCAATGCTGCAGCCGCAGGGTGTGCTGCTCAACGCACAACTCTTTGAGCAGCAGCAACAGCACAACTTGCTCAAGCAGGTGAGGACGGCTACCACTATGAGTATGGCGGGGCACAATTGCCTTTGATTTATATTTTTGGTGGTGGGCAAGCTGACTGACTGAAGCAGATTTGCTCTAGGTTTCTTGCATAGCATATATTGAGCAACTATGAGGCTAGATCAATTATCACAAAAATTTGCAATATAGAGCAAAAGAAACAGCTTTCCCAGACGCATTTAAAATTTTTAACACAAAGGTTGTACACTGTTGTCAAGGGTCATTGCATGAGTGGTGGTGCAGAGATACCAAAGAGCAGGAGCACTAACGAGCCTCTATGCGGTATTAAAGAGAAAGAGAAGCAGCAGTATCTAGCTGTCTCAACCCTGTGAATTGCTTCGTCAATCAAGCATGTGATTTGTAGACAGTAATGTATTGAAAAGGTGAAGGTTGTTAATATTGCATTGCCCCTCCAATCCTCCAGGTGCCATCTCAATCTAGGCTTTGTCCATCGAAAGAGAGTCTAAAAAAACTTGCTTGGCAGATTTTTCCACACTGAACTTTAACAGCTGGTTTGAGAGCAGTGCTCACCATGGCTGATTGGTAATAGGATAATTACTAGGGCATGCTAACAGTCTAAGTTAGTATGTCATTCAAATGCAAATCAGCAGCACAAAAGGGCCAAAATTTGCCAAGAAGGACCAAGACAGCTTTGGCTAACAGCCATTTGAAGAGATCACCACACTGTCTAGGAAAATAACTGCTTGTCAGCTTCGTGCTTGTCACCCTTCACCTTTGCTGCATCTCCTGCACCATTTTCATTTTCAATTAAAGATGAGGTTATGTCATTATGACCATTGCTCGTACTGTTCTGCTGTGGGTCTTCACTCTCTTGTCTTTTGTCCTCAGCACATTCGGCAGACAGTGCTGACTCGGGCGGGTAGCAAGAGCCAGGTGGTGGAGCACGTGGAGGAAGAGACAGAGGCTGCCGTCGCACAAGAGATGAAAGACCAGCCAGAGGTCATCGACCTCACAGACTCGCGCAAGGGATCATCCGCTTCATCAACCTCTGCAGCAGAAGGCACACCACCTCCTCACACCTCTGCTGCCACCTTGCTGCAGCTTCAGCAGCGACAGAGGGACCTTATCAACCGGCACTCACTCCATCTTGGCGCTGGCATGGAAGGTGGGTGGTGTGATTGATGACATCTTTCGTAATGTAACCTTGATATAATTAACATTAACAAAACATAAATAAAGATCAATAGTTGTATTTTCTAATGATACATTTCATTTTCCATTATTTTTGTCTGTCATCAGATCGGATGCCAGTGCAACACATAAGAAATAAAGAATGCAAAATGAAATGGAATGTTACAAAATATGTGCCCAGCATATCGCAAAGTTCAATTTACATATGGATCGCAGTGTTTTGGAAGACGTAAGCAAGCCAGGTTTGTAAAAGTCGCTTATTTAACGAATTTAGCTCTGTCAGAAAATTTACAAACAATGCATTTTGCAATTTTCAACGAAGACACGAAAACAGGTGTGATGACAGATAGCTCACTGGTAGTGGTAGCACAGGTCTCCTAGCTATAAGACTCAAAAAGGTAAGGATATCACAGGGGGCACTGGATTGCCTGATGTTGATGGTTACATTAAACAATTAGTAAGCACATCAAGGCCTTTCTCAGCCATCCACATGGTGCATATTCTCGAGAAAGCCAACTTCTTTGAGAGTTTAATTCTATGATGTGTTCAGTATATTGTTAATACCAGGTCGTACTGTTTTGTGTCTTATTTTATCCTTAAATGTTGTTTATCTTTAAATAAAGATATAGTATACATTTTCTCTATGGCTTCCTCCATATAATATGCTGACAGCATCTACTATTAGCAAAACATGCATGTGGTTTAATCTTTTGTGAACTTGAGGCCATGCTTCTTGATTAGTCATGTATGCAAGAACATTTCACCAACTCTCACTTATAGACTGTGAAGGCAGCAAGTGCCTTCACAACAAAAGGGCATGTAGTTATAAGGGAAAAGACAAGAGTTTTTTCATAAGGGCAGCTAGTGGTTTTGCGAGCCTATTTTAATTACTCAAGCTTCAAGCCCTCATTTTCATGTTCAGTCCACACCCATTACAACGGATCCGCATATGACGTGCTTTAGGATTAGCGGATCATTTTTTCAACAGTTTGGTCTGCCTATATTTTCCTGCAACAAATTCCTCTTTTAAGGGACCGGCTATAACAGACTGTCAGCTACAATGGACAAGATATTGTGCGAATTTTGTCTAGATGATGCACATACAACAAACCTTGCTGCTGCAATGGGTGCATGCGGCAGCACACTATGTAGAACTTTGTCCAACCACTTTCGGAAAGTGCGTAAATGTGCTTTTTCTCTAAGAGAATGAGCACACTAGTGACAAGCTTCCTGCAAGAGCATGACATTTGACATCGCGCTGGCTAACGGAGAGTTTTCAGGACGACCACACAAGCAGCGCACTGCCCTCTATCACTGTCAGCATGGCACCTTGCAACAAACAGTTCACAGAGAGCCTTGTGATAAACAGTTCACATTGTAGCATGATTCCTGTGCTTGCTCAGACGTGATTGATTGATTGATTGAGTGATTCCCTCATTCATTCCATCATTCATATACTATTGTGAACAGATACAGGGCTGATATAGGGTGAAACAGATAAGACACTTGACAGCAAATTCTGTGTGATAAACATGAACACGATGCAAAGGCAACTCATACTTTGTGAAATGCACTTTGTTCAGGTTCTGCCTTTACGCGACACCAGCATGGTGCACGTCCATTGTCCCGTGCCCTGTCCAGCCCACTGGTGAGCCTGAGCCCTCCTGGAGGAAGCAGCAGCCCCCAGCACCAGTCAGAACTGGGCAGCCCTCCTCCACCACATGGAAGCCCCCCACACCGAATGACCACAGCCCTAGCCTACGACAGCCTCATGCTGAAACACCAGTGCATCTGCGGCGACTACTCCAGCCATCCAGAACATGGTGGCAGGCTGCAGAGCATCTGGGCACGCCTACAGGAAACAGGACTCGTATCCCGCTGCGAGGTGTGTTGCAAAGCCATCATGATAGGAGGTGCCTCTTTAAGAAAAATAGATTAAGAAAGCAGTATTGACCTTCATTTCATATATGAGGCTGCCTTTGAGAATGCTCGCCAGGTACAGCCAATGCTTACCTGAACAGCGCTTTTGAAAATGTAGTGCCCCTCACATTCACGAGTAATTGTCTTCCGATGCAGCTAAACATGGCCCTCGGTCACCTCGGTTGCTCTGAGCTTAACAAAATTCAATTGAGATATATCTCTCCCTGTGTTCAGGTGTGTTCCTAGAAAACGCATTCGTTACCATACACAAAATTCATTCTCATTCATTCATTCCCATTCATTGCTCAGCTGTGCAGTTATGTGCAGCTCCATTTGTGCACAATATTGTTGCAGATGCACTGGAGGAAATACCAAAAATAAGTTTTTTGTGTATCTCTTTTTGTACAACAGAGGATCCGGTCACGAAAAGCCACATTGGAGGAAATACAATCGTGTCATGAGTAAGTACCCATTTATGAGACAATCAAAGGTCGTATCACTGTCACTATGCAAGAGCTTAAAAGATATTGAATGTGAGATTACACCTGTAAATTTTCCTGATTTCTTTTTTTTTTTTATGTGCAGCGAGGGCTACGCCTTCATGTTTGGTACCAATCCTCTCAACAGGCAGAAACTGGAAATGAGCAAATTAGGTAAGTCTTTCTTGATATTATTAGCTTATGGCATTTCTCCTTTCCCTGTGTGCTCATTTCAATGTGTTATAAATGAATTGGGAGATACAGTGTTTTCATGAACCTAATGTTCGTGAACATTATGTTCAGGTAGCAGTGGCCTGGGAAAAGTATGACTGCATTGATTCGCAAGACACATGTGGTTTTGGTAGCAACAACAAAACTGGTTAACACCTTCACGTGTAACACATCCCCTACATATAATGCATCTATTTAAGCTAACATAACCGAGCTGATGTTGATGCAAAAAAAATATCTTGGAAACCCCCCACTCTTACACACTTTCTGGCAAAATGAAAAAGAAAAGATACATAAGAAGAGGGTCACAACTGCATATGTAATGAATGCAAACTGTTCTGTCACCTCCTTTTCATTCAAGAGTTGGTAGTCGCCATTTGTGTTTCTGTTATTAACGCTCTCGGTATGTCTCCTTCACTCTGTTCAAAACAATGTACAGCAGAGCATACCAACTTATGTGGTTCCTGATGATTTTCTGGCATTTCAGAGCTTCCCATTAAAAGCTTTGTGATGCTGCCGTGTGGAGGTATTGGTGTGGACTCTGACACTACCTGGAATGAGCTACACACGGCCAGTGCAGCCCGTATGGCTGCTGGCTGTGTAGTGGACCTTGCCCTCAAGGTGGCCATGGGTGAAGCCAAGGTGACTTTACACTTTCTTTCACGTGAATGCTAGTGTATTCAGCATTATGCTTGCATATGCAGGCTTTACACTTGCCCATGTGAAAGCTGTGCCTTGTTACAGTCAGTCAATAAAATTTAGTGAATTGTAAGTGCATTTATATATTCTATTTGTTTCCTGCATTTGATTTCTAACTTAACCTATAACTTTCATATTCATGAATCCTTGGCACAAGTGGCCACCTTTTCAAGTGATGTAGTGAAATTTTTGGCTAAAATGTAGGAAGAAAACCTATCAAAGGAAATTTGGTGGGATTTTCCTGCTGACTGGGGTCTTATCGTATTGCTTTTCCAAATCCAGCTATAAATTGCATACACCAACTTTAACATGATTCTCAGAAAGTATGGAGGTGACAAGTGAAAACTCCCATATATTCTCTACTGGTTACTCTGTACCAGTGTAACCATTTGCTGTTGTAAAGTGGTGGAGCCCTGTTATATCAAACTTTACCCCTTTCTTTCATGTTTCTTTTCATTTCTCAGGCACATATTCATTTGATAGGACATATGTCATACCTTCCCAAGCCATTCATGAAATTTAATTAGGAATCGTAAATCCTCAATTCCTTATTGAAATAGTTAAAATGCAAGTTAAAAATGCAGTTTAGTGGGTTCCTGAGATCTTATTTTATCTTTTTGCATTATCCAGTGTTGATCTTCGTGCACCAGAACTTGCAAAAAGTAATTTGTGGCTTTGTTTTTTTCTTTTCTCTTTTAATATGCTCAGAATGGTTTTGCCGTGGTTCGCCCTCCCGGTCACCATGCAGAGTTCAAACAAGCAATGTAAGTCTAACAAGAGCCTAAACTACAACTTTCAACAGTTTTTCAATTGATTGTTTTGCTTAATTCACAAAAAACAATCGAAGTTGTATTGACCACAAACTGTTGAAATGACTAATAGACAATTGTCACTTGAATAGGCCTTTGCCCCGTGCTGTTTTCAATAACTAATGCACCCTATGAAAAAACTTAGTGATTTCATTTCCTGTAGCAAGTCAAGCAAAATGCTCAGAAAAAGAATGATTAGTCAGCTTTAGTTGGAGCTAGTCTTAGATTGTGTGTTTCTGTCTTCCAGGGGATTTTGCTTCTTTAATTCCGTGGCGATTGCTGCTAAGCAGCTTCGGCAAAAGCTCAAGATGGAGAAGATTCTCGTGGTTGACTGGGTATGCTCTCTAACTGTTTATTTTCTTTTTAATCGCATCTCTTTGTTTCCTCGAAAGAAGGCTCAACATTCATTGTAATTTTATCCGCTTCAGGTGCTCTGCACACAATTGTGCACGCCAATATATTTCATCAAAAGCAATAGCACTGCTGAAAATAATGATATTTCAAATGTTTCGCATACATTTTGAAATAGTTCTGATTGGACCTCTGCTGCAAGTTTGAATAATATATGCAAACTGTTTTAGTAAAACAAGTTGGTAGTTAGACGGCTGGGTATTTTGTCATGTAGTGGGTTGACTTCTTTCATTTTTTTGTCACAATGTTTTGCATCAGGCATATTTTTCAAGTGACTGGATAGGTGACTTTCCAAGTATTCTAGACATCAAAAAGTTTATGTTTTTATACATAACATTCCCATAGAGAGTTCTATGGAGTCTATCCACGTTCTGTAAACTTGACACAAATCACTGAAGAATTGAAAATTATTGATTCTTTCTGAAGCTCTATGCTCTTCATGACTCTGAAGTTGTGAGAAATTTGATGAAACTAAATTGTCAACAGGGCAGAGCCTGAAGGGTTTAAAAGCCTATCATGCAAGAGCGTTGTAGCAGTGCTTATATTACATAATAAAAAAAGTGTTACTGAGCGTCCGGCTGTGTGAACTTCATGTTCTCGGTAGAAACAGAGACACAGATACTCGAACACTAATGAGCGTTGTAAGGCTTATTTACATCATAGATGAACAGAGTCGTTTACTGCAGAGAATGTTGGCAGTTCTGGCAGAATTACTCTTTACTTGAGTTTTGAAACTGAGTAGCAGGTCTTCTTTCTCTCATGTTGTGCTAGCTTGTCTAATCATGGAGTCGATAAGCACACTTCTTTTTCTTTTAATTGACGCGTTTTTGTTCCACCAACCATTTCTTCATTTCAGGACGTCCACCACGGGAATGGTCTGCAGCAAATATTTTACGATGACCCGCATGTGTTGTACATCTCCCTTCATCGACATGATGACGGCAATTTTTTTCCCGGCACTGGTGATCCTCAGGAGGTAAGACTGTGAGCCATACCAACAGCTAGTTTGCTGGTGACAGACAAGCTATAGTATTAGAAAAAGCAAACTTGCCCAGCTATAACTCCTATTCTAGTAAATTTGAAGTTTAGCCAGCAGAGAAAAAAAAATGTTAACAAGCTCAAAAAGCCATGATAAATAATCTGCTTGTCACCCGGATAGAAAGGCATCCTGACAACTCTGCAATACATAGACCAGGACGGCAGAAAACTAGGTGGGGTGATGAAGTTAGGAAATTTGCTGGCACAAGTGAGAATCAGCTAGCGCAAGACAGGGGTAATTGGAGATCACAGGGCGAGGCCTTCGTCCTGCAGTGGACATAAATATAGGCTGATGATGATGATGATGGCTTGTACTTTGTGAATGGTAAGACCAGCAAAGACAATTTGGTTGCCTTCCGTCAATCACTCACATACTGAATGTCAGTCACAATTGAATTGCATCATGAATTAGCAGCACATCAGGTAGCTGATCTTGACCCAATGTTTCAGAGTATGTTTTCACCAGCCCACTGTAGTGGCTGAGTGGTTGTGGGGTCCTCCTGGTAAAGGCACAGGTTTGATTCCCAACTACAGTGACTTCATTCTAATGGGGAAGGAATGCAAGAACACTTGTGGGCTGAGCTTTGGGTGCACATTACAGAAACCCAGGTGGTACAAAATTAATCCTAAACACCCTCATTATGGAGTCTCTCAATCATGTGTTGCTTTGGAATGTTGAAGTCAATCAATCCCTATACCAAATATCTAATAATTTTCATTGCCTAGGTTGGCATTGACGATGGCACAGGCTTCAATATCAACATTGCCTGGTCCGGTGCATTAAACCCCCCAATGGGTGATGCCGAGTACATCGCAGCTTTTCGGTGAGTGCAACTCTTAATGCCTGCGAGTTAGTTCTATTTTTGAAAGGTTTTCAGTCTAGCTGTGTTGCTCATATGAATGGTGGTCCTTGGTTTTATTGATGTATGTTGCCCTTTTTGGTGTGCATGTTTAGCTTGCATGCACTGGTGATAGTGCAGAAGGGTGTGGCGGCATCTCTCTTTATGTTACTTATTTTACTTTTATTTTTTCATATTTTTTTTACTTTGTAAATAACTAAACAGCTTTTCTAGGTGCCCTAGAATATCATTCATTCATTGACACTGGGTGGTATAATTCATTTGATCTCTTTGACATATGTATGAGAGGCAGCAGACTTAACACTGATTATTATCTTTTATTGCCATTGTGTGTTTCTCCTTTTTTCTTGTGGTTAGGCCTCTTTTATTTATGTATTTTTTATTTAATACATACTTCAGACTCAAGGTCGAAGCAGGTTTGGCATAAAAATACAAAAATACAAGAACATCACATCATCATAATTCATCATCACAATACATCATCGCAATACATCACAAAAATGCAAGAACACAACAACGAGAACTATTTACTAGCACATTAGAAAAGAACAGTGGCATGTTATAATGTGCAGTCCAAACAGTTCCAATCATTAATGGTGCATGGGAAAGAAGAGTACTTGAATGAGTCAGTTCTGGCAAAATACGAAGTTTGGGTATGCTGGCGGTGGTGTCAAGTATGCCTTGTATCAAGTGGCGTTGCATGCGTTCAAGGTTCACAATGCTTGCCGAGTGGTCCACTGTGGCAGTGTCACATTCCTCAGTAATTTAGTCCCTGTCGTGCTATAATTTGAACAACTTTCTCCATGCATTGCCACCATTTCTCTGCTTGAGCAGCAAGGTGACATATGATGAAGGTTCACATCACTTTAACTGTGTCCCATAAAGTGTGATCAACATCTGGGAAAATGACGCCCTCTAAGGGGCCAGCACCCCCCACCCCAAATTTGCCATCACTTGGCAGCAATTGAAAAAATGCAGGAGTAGAAAAAATGCAAGAGTTCAATTAAAAAAATGCAGCTAAGGCAAAAGGAATTGTATGTCAGTATGTGTTCTTGATAAAGGATGCTCTCTGTAGCATTGTGTGCTTATTTGGTTCCTCCTTTATTTTTAGGACCATTGTGATGCCCATAGCTCGGGACTTCGACCCGGAGATTGTCCTGGTTGCAGCGGGATTTGATGCAGCTGCTGGCCACCCACCTCCACTTGGTGGATACCAGATATCACCAGCCTGTAAGATAACACTTTGTTTCCCTCATTATCTTGTGTGTGGCTGTGGTAGTTCATCCACTGAATACTGTGCTCTTAATGCTTGTCTTGGGAATTGACAGTAGGCAATAGCCATATAACAAGCTGGGACATTTAGTGGGCACAATGCGGTATGCTGAATAAAATGTGTCATCTTGCAGCAGAACTTACTTGGAATAAACCTTCCAGGCTAACCTTTTCAAAACTACATAGGTTGAGAGACACAGCAGCTGCAGTCAGCAACGAGCACAAAAACTCTTTAATGGTGGATTGCAGCTCAAATTACATTTGACATGACCTTTGTAGTGTAGTTAGAGTGCTTTAAAATGACCATTTGACTATGGTGCAAGTCACATGTCGTACTCCTGCAAGTAGTTCCAAACAATACAAAGGATCATAGAACGATGGAGATTTGAGATGTGATCGACTGTGGTCAAACGAGGAGAGCCTCAGCTTGCAATCAATGTTTTGACCAGGGGACGTGGCTTGGTCGTTCCCCTCTTGGGCCATTGTTGATCCAGCAAGTATCGTGATTTATAAATTACAAGCACCAAAAAACAGACAGGAATCAGGAATACGCACACAGCACAAATGTCGATGATCTCTTGGCATTTGTCCTGTTTGCACCTTCCTCTATCCTGTCTTATTTTAGTGTCAGTAAATTACAGATCACTTTACTTGTTACCAACTGTAACAATAATAATTCTTTATTGTTGCAGTTCACTTATAAGGTAAACCACCGGTAAGGAGCATAAAATAAACATTGGAAGCAATTGGGTGTTTACAGTTATACATTAGCATAAAATGCAAACCACAGTAAATACAGAGTTTCAGTACATGGAGGAAAATACATAAGTGTGTAAAATTTATCAGTGAAAAGAGGAACAAATATACAGAGAGAAATCAACAAGAAAGCAAACACTTAGCAGACATGAATAAGTTGTTGTGGTAACTGTGGTTAGCAGGGCATAAATGGCATGTTTGAACTGTACTTCTACTGATTTTGGGGATATATTTAAGATACTGGTTCAGTATACACAGTGGAATCTTATTGATACGATTATCATGGGAACCGGAAAATAAAGCGTATCATCCGAAAATCGTATCGTTCAATGTATTATCTAACCAAATCGTCTTATCGGGCAAAGAAAAAGAAACATATTATCCCGAAAACGTATTATGCAGAATCGTATCAATGAGGTTCCACTGTATTGTTTCAAGTTTAAGAATTTATGTATTTAGTGACCTAGCTTCTGAAAGCCACTGTTAGTACGAGCTCTATGATCTTGATAGTTTATAAGCTAGCCAAGCCTTCTTGCTCTCAGTTGTTATACTCCTGCTGCTTCTAAAGCACATCTTCTGTTTTGAATAGTTGAGAAATAAAATGAGGTTTTAAGTTTACAGTGATAACAGCAAGTTTTTCATACAATTTTGCGCAAAACACTGGCAAGATCTGAAGTGCTGCATTGTGCGTCATCAACCACATCAATATCACTAAGTGTGAAACGAGGTCTGATGCTACCTTATATTAGGTATTTTCCAACAAATAACTATACAAAAAGTGTAACGCTTTAATTGTAGCAACTACTTATGCTGCTAATATTTACCACTACTTCCCGTACTTGCATTGCTCTGTGCACATGTGGCTGTCATTGTTATAATGCATGCAAAATAATGCTGTCTTTTTTTTTTACTTCCTCACTGCAGTGTAGGTTGGTTTTATCATTTTTTAGAATACCTGGTCATAGAACCACATATAGTAACAACAGTGGAAGCTCCAAGACATGAATTCAGTGATAACTGAATGGTTGTGTTTCAGGTTTTGCCTATATGACGAAGCAGCTGATGACATTGGCCAAGGGCAAAGTTGTGCTTGCTCTAGAAGGAGGGTAAGTAAGCTTTTTATTTTATTCCTTGCTTTATCATATTTGAATCCTTTTTTTTTTTCTTCTAAATATGAATGATAGCATGTGCTGTTGTACTCATTTGTGCGTACTTTTCATGTTCAGACTTGTTCTTTTTTTTTGCTGTCTGCAAAAAGATAATATGTAAATTAAATGCCACAAGCAGTTATAGCACAGCACCAGGACAAGGTCATACTGTCTGTGTTTTAGTGTCAAGCCAGCTGAAGTAAACCATGCTCAGTGTAGGCCGTGTTGACAGGGCGGCTTTAATTCAGTAATATATTATGGTTTTTGTATGATTGTGCATTGATGAAACTTTAATTCTGAGACACTGGCGATACATACGTCCTCGGCTTGCTGCTACATGATTATATCCAGTTTTTCGCTATTTTCTATCATTGTTAAATATTCCTATAGAACACATCTGCTTCTTGTGAGGTAGCAGCATCAGCTTCTCTATCATAACCCTTGCACTGGCTCTTATTGTGAGCTCCATGTATAGCTCAGTTTTTGTAGGTCATATATGCATAGGTCAGCATACCTGTTCATGAGCACACTGACTCGTGCTCACTTCACACTGATTTTATAGATGTAGAAGAGAGTGTGAGTGAGTGACAAACGGTGTGATTGGACATCGGTACAAACGGGAATGAGTGCTGGTGAGGTTGAAGGGATGTGAGCATGAAGGAGTGAGTGCCAGTTAATGTGAGTGTCAACGAAAGTCAGTTACAGTGAGCTGGAGTGGACGTATGAATGTGAGCATCTGCCAGGCAGTGCAAGTGGATATGAGTGCGAATGTGAGTAAGTGCTGGTGAGTGAGTGGACGTAAGCAGGAGTATAAGTGAATGCCAATAAGTGTCAGTAGACATGAATGTGAGTGAGCAAATAGCCCCAAAAAATATTGGTGGCTGAGCATCAGTGAGCATCCACTTACTGTGCCAACCTGTGGTCATATTTACCGTGATGATGTATTGCAAAACTCATGTAAATGACACAGTTTGAGGAATTCTGCAAAGTATTGATTGTTGCACAGTTAGAGATCGCTTAATCTTTATTGAAAATAATTATCACTTGTCCGGGACCTTTAGCGTCAGGCAGATCTGTGCAGCTTTCTCTTGAAGAATCTGCTAAATAAGAACAGTAGTGTGTCGCTCTGCGACATGTTGTAGTGCCACTCATGACTACATTTCTTCATCGTATTCTTTTGTCTTTGCAGATATGACCTGCCGTCCATCTGTGACTGTTCTCAGGAGTGTGTAGCAGCACTGCTTGGAGATGAGTGCACACCCTTGCGCGAAGAAGAGCTCACCCGGCAGCCTTGTGCAGCTGCGGTTCAGCTGCTGCAGAAAACTGCCGCCATCCAAGGTAAACGTAACAACCACAACTGGGAACCTTTAAATGGGAAGGGAAAGGAGCTGCCTACCCTCTCCCTGTGTGGTCGCCCCTTGGTAATTGAAAGGACAGGCAATCTCACCTGACTCGCAGCTTGTGTACATGTGCTCACACATGCCATGATTTCTCCAGTACTCATTGCTTTTCCACTATGCTTAGCTTCGAGGCAAACTTGAATGACTTGCTCAGGCTAAGTACATTTGAGAATCTCACCAGTGAATCCTGTTTATAGCGTTCTAGTGCATGTGCACTGATCACTAATAGCACTGAGAAGATAATTTTACTGTGACATTGTGCATGTTTACTGATAATGATAGCAATACCAAATATCAATGAACAGGTCCTGCCATGCTTGTTTACTGAAAATTTAGTGCATCTTAAAGGGACACCACAGGCAAATATTAAGTCAAGCTAAAGGGATAGATTAATGCTCGAGAACTTCGAAGGCATCAATATTATCGCGAGCAAAGCTTTAGTAATCGATAAATTGAGGTAAACGCAGGACACGATTTGAGACTCACTCAGGACATTCAAGTATTAGCCCGGCGATGTAGGCACTCCTCATTATAATTCGGTCACTAGTGCTCAACCACTCATAATAAAAAGATCATTGCATTGCATTATAAGATGGAAGGAAATGCTACTTGTCCAGTTCTATTATATTTTTAGAAAAAAAGTATTCATTGACATTACCCTTGACAACGACATGGGCAGTCTAAAGGTGTTTTTTTTTTTTTTTTTTGCTCGACTCTGCTCCGCCTGCGCTTTCACATTTCAGTAGTTTCGTTATCATGTAGTGCTGCGCTGGTTTTGCAGGCTCACGAAATGCACAAACTGCAAGTCGCAGAGAATTTCGAGTCCCATGTAATGTCGTGGGATGCTCGAATGGCCCGCACCACTTGACAAAGAGCAGCTGCAGTAGTGAATCCAACACTCTGTCTTGGCTCGGTTTCTCCATGGCTGAACGTTTGTGTTTTGCACCAAAAACCACAGCGCCCTCTGTCAGGCACCATTTTACTCACCAACAGCAGTAAAGGGCAGTGATGGTGTATGCAGCATCACCACTACCTGCTCGGGGGCAGGCGATTTGAGTTGCTCTAGAGATCAGACCCTTCCGATGAAATTTCCTTGGCACGAATAAAGCAGTCTTTTCTTGGCACGAATAAAGTGCTGCCAGGTTTCTGGAATGCAATTAGAACAGTTTACATTGACTTAATATTTGCCTTTAGTGTCCCATTAGGAAAAAGAAACACATCAGGGGGTCAAAGCTATATCATTCAAATTTACTTCTGTATCCCTCATAATCCACAGTGTAGCTTTGGAATATTAAATGTGGTTTTTATGTAACAGCTCTATTGAAATGTTACACTTAACATGCATTTGCCTATGCAAACGATGTCCTTGTTAGCCAAGCCCTTCACATACTACATTGTCACATACCTGTCTGTGCAGCACCACACTGGCCATGCGTCAAGAAGTGGGCACCGACCATGGGTTCCTCTCTGCTTGAGGCTCAGCAGAAGGAGAAGGAAGAGGTGGAGACAGTCACTGCCCTGGCCTCCCTCTCCATGGCTGCTGCACAGATGCAGTGAGTGAGCTCTGTCTGTTCTGCCACGATGCCCTCTCACGTAGTTGTCAGAGCTTCCTAAAAGCACCGGAATATGAGAAGCCAGTCCATGGGTACGTCGCCAAAAAGTGAAAATAGTGCAAAACGCATTGGGCTGAAAGAAGTGCAGGACATACAAGCGCTAACTTACAACTGAAGGTTTAAGGAAAGCCCTGCACCTCAATGGACCGTGGCACATATGTGAAGCTAACCAAAACCACTCCCAACACTATCAAGACACATAGTGATAAAATCCAACATTGTGCACTCAGCCACAAAATATTACGGACCATAAAATCTGAGAAGTAGCTGCTATCTCCACAACCTCACAACGCAGCCTGGTACAGTTAAACCTGCTTATAACGAACCTCTATATAACCAATTCCTAGATATAACGAAGTTTTTCTATTCCCCGCCGTTACTCCATAGAAGCACATGTATTTGAGACCTCTACGTAACGAAGTGGCAGCGGGAGACCTCCTCGAAATAACAAATTTTCCCCGCCGACAACCTAGAGATTTCGCCCCAAATTTTGTCATTTTTGCGCGAGCAGCAACCGGAAGCACCTTCTCCGCCGCGACGGAATGCGAAGCGAGCGCACATGTGCGTGCGTACGAGCGTGTGCGAGGCAGGCCTGCATCTCTCGACCCGGCGATCTTGCCGCCGCGGGCGTGACCCTTCCCCCTCCCTTCATTCAAACCTGATACTGCCGCTTGCTGCAGCTGGCCTAGCCCGCCAAGCCGGCACTCTCCTTTTCCAGTTGATGTTGCCGACGCGCTGGCAGACGCTGTGACACATCACACTCGATGAGCGCGGACATGCGCTGTCAAACGCTGGCGGCGTGTGGAAGCGCCGCTGCAGAAGCAAGCGAAGTGACCTTCGTGCTGTTGTCTATCGCTTCAACGCAAACTGAGCGCCGAGAACGCACAGCACGCACAAAGCTACGAGCCGCCGACGCACCTACACTGCCTAGACTCTGCCCCAACGCAAATCACTTTCAAGATACGGCCCGCGCAGTACGCCGCTGATGCCAGAGTACAGTACAATGCTGCCCGCTATCCCTCCTCCCTCGCTCCCTCGCCGGTGCCTCGAGCGCAACGAAAGGCGCGCTTACTCCCTGCTTTTCTTTCTTGCGCGCGCAAGATTTAGACGCGGTCGTCGGCTCCCCTCCCACGTTTTCACTCGCACATACAGCATATGGCACACGGCGACTGCGTTATCGGCCTTGGACTTTATACGTAACATCTATGAGCCAAAACCAATTTTAGGGCCACAACGCGTCATAGACACCATCTTTAGATAGCAAATACGGATCTCAAGGGGCATTTCTTTGCTGGCGGAATCCGAAAATACGTCATAGTTGTCACCCCCGGCACTTTGGGCGGCTAATGCCATCGTCAAGCCACCAAGCCAAGCGACATGAAAAATCAAAATGGCCGCTCGGGCCGGCGCGGGGTGGCAGTTCGGAACGTATGATGCAGGAACGGTCCCACAGTTGCGACGCAACAGCAGGGTTATCAATACATTGGGGTCTATGGGAGCTGTGCCGGGACCGGCTGAAAACGACGTAACAGCCGGGAAAACGCAGCATCTGGGAACATAACAGCAGGGCTCTACTACGACGCTATGACGCCATCGTGACGCTCGCTCTTCGTTTCCGATGCCTTACACTTGTGCGAAACAACACGTGTCCACGCATCCATTACCTGGTGTGACATTCCAAGGATGAGTGCTTCGATGAAAACAGAAAACGGGTGCATGTTACAATCGAGGGCGCGTTAGAATCGTGTAAATACGGTAAGCGTTTATTTTTTGAATTTTCGTGCCGAACCTGCATATAACGAAATCCTCTTTATAACGAATTTTTTCGAGAATTTGTCAATTTCGTTATATCCAGGTTTAACTGTATTTGCATTTCGGGCCTCGACTAGAATATGCTAACAACATTGTCGTATACTGTTTTATTGGCTACTTCTACAGGCTGCTTGGGCTTTGAATGTTTTCTGAGGTCCCGTGGTCCATAAACATTTGTAGCTGGGTGTATCTTGTTGTTTCTATGTGTCTTGCACTATTTTCACTTTTTAACACCACAATCTGTTGCGTTTGTAGGGACGTGTGTTCTAATACTCACCATAAATGGTTAAATAGACAGCAAAGTGAACAGCGGCCATCCTAAGTTTCATTTCCATTCTGATGAAGCCAGTAAAGAGCCTACTTGCCAACTTCCTGGCAAAAAAAAAACAACAAAAAGGCCAGCATTTCGCAATGACATCATTGAAGTCAAGAATGGTGCTGGCTAGTTTGCTGTCCAAGCAAAATGACTGTGGAGAAGCCTGCCTTGCCAGGTTGCCTCAACCCTTCCTTGCGCACAAGAAAACACAGTCAAACATTTTTGTGTTCAAAGTCAGCCACATCATGTTTCTCGGAGATTTGTGCACGCAGAGTGTTGAAATGCTGGCACAAATTGGCATGAAATCGAAAGAGCCACATTTCAAATGCTTTACAGTACATGGGCTCAAAGCTGTTTTCTTAGCTGTCAAAGTTTTTCATTTGATGTAACTGCTCATTTTGCTAAGTATTCTCGCTGTAACTTCAGTGTTCAGAGATTGTTCTCCATAAGGGATATCTGATTTAACCAGCTTTGATATTAACCAGTTTTGACTGTACTCTCCCATAACTTACATACTTATACACCCCCTCTAACTATATGTTTTATATATACACAAGTACATATATGCAAATTAGCATTACCACATATTGCTCACTGTTTCCTTTTTTGTTTTGTTCCTCTTGGATAACAGGGGTCCAAAGTCCGAACCGCCTCAAGAGGACGAACCAATGGAAGAGGACCAAGATAAGTGAGCAGTTGAGTGTGCACAAAACAGCAACATTGCAGATAAAGCAGTGAGAAATTTTCAACCACACTGGTGCAAACTGCTGAGGACTCCTGCCCAAATGAGCCAAGGAACACAAGTTCGCACTGTCACCCTTGAAGCATCAACGAACAGAAAGCGGAGCGGTACTGCTGTCATGGCAACATGCATGCAGCACCTTTCATCACTTCTGAGGATCAGGAATAACGCCACGGTTTACGTGAAGTCTGAAGGTCAAGCGGGTCAAGAACCAGGGGCACCCACCGAACACAGATATATCTGTGGAATGACGTACTCATGTCATCCTGTCATTCTCAATTGGTCCGTAGACCGTTGTTGGATCATAATTTGTTGACATTGTTGCTGGTTAAGGAGTGGCTTGTCTGCCAGACGTGATGTTGCAGATGATTTTTGAAGACATGCATTTGATGTCGTTTTGATATTTAAGGCAGCATGTGATTGCACTTGGGGTTCTTACCAACAGGTTCAGACATTTTATCAGCAAGCAGGTGCCAGTTACACTGTGCTCAATGCGAACATCAGTGTTTGTGGCAGAACCTCTCATTCTGAAAAGCGATGTACTGTTTTTCGCCTCTTGCATACCAAGTATTATGGCTGCTGTCAGTTTTAATGCTTCCTACTTGCTGATTTGTGTTGACTGGCAGTTCTGCGTCTTGCGTGTATGTTGGCTGCACAGATTCAGGGCAGTGCGCCCACGTCGTTGCAAATTATGTCAACACCCAACTGCTCCATGTCTGCCAGTTGCACTGTTAAGAACAGAATGATGCTGTGGACATCTGATGAGCATCACCCCAACATGACAGTGTAAGCTGTTAGGCTACAGCTACCGAGTTCTCAAGATTTTTCATGTCAGTTATTGTCATACCTATGTTTTAGGGTATACAGTTGCTTCATGCAGTCTCTTGTGCATTGCCTGTACATTTTCTGGTGCCAGTCACACCAGGTTCGATAGTCTTTAACTGTGCACTAGCTATGTCGTTAAACAAGGATGACAGCGTGACATTGAACTTGCATCCGAGATTGCGAAAGTGTCACCTGATGCCCTCAAGTGGCCCCAACAGTATGCAAGACAAGTCTTGAACAGAGTTAGCAGGCTTGCTTGCATTTTCTGAGAAGGAAACACGTTTGCAATCCAAAGAAATGTGCTAGTTTGGCAGTGGCAGAGCATTCTCGCAGGTTGCATTGCACGATAACATTGAGGGCCTTAAAAAAGCCTGCGAGAGCACTGTGGAGGGAAAGAGACGGGAGCATTGAAGAATGTTGCATTGGTTCATATCGTGCGCATGTTTGGGAAGGATATTGCGATGTACAACTGCACTTTGTATATGCACAACTGTGCACGCACTGTCTGCTACACAACCTCAGTGCAGCATAAAGTAGAGAAACAACTAGCTGCTCTTTTTTTTTTTGAGAGGAAGGAAAGAAGAAGAAAAAAAAGGACAAGGAAGAATCATCCTTATAACTGTTGCAGCCATTTTTACGAAGAAGAGTAAGCAGGGAGTACTAGTTCGTCACCATAGTGATTAAACAAATGTGTTTTTACACTGCTGCAGTGGTCTTATTATGCCACTGTTATGGGCATTACATACTACAGAGTCTTTTGGATGTACTAAGTTTTTGTGAGCTTTATGACGACTTTAAAACAATGCTAGTCAGAACCTCGTCAGTATCGCATCTGCGGGGGACATGTGCTAAGTGTTTTTTACGGCAGCAGCTGTGGCAGTAACGTAAGAAAGCAAAGTGCCCGCCTGTTTGTCGCTGTCTCTCACTTCCCATAGCTGCGCATAGTTGCCTTTGGTATACTGCTGTGGTAGACGCTGGAAGACAGGTTTTCATGGAACTGTTGACGGCAGATTGCGGGTGGCTTTGGGGCTTTCTAGGGCGTTTGAATTGGGTGCAGCCCCGCCAGTGCTACGCCCTTGGCACTGGCATGACTAGTAGGTGCAGTGAACCCATCTGTATTAGTCGCACATGGAAGGACTAATAGGGGAATTTCTACACTTGTTTGCCTTGCACATTGCATTTTATATATTTTTGTTGTTGCATTCTACGAACAACCAGAACAAAACTTGATTGGTTTGTGGTTCCCTGACCGACAACTTTCTAGGCCACACTCTGGTTTTCTGTTACCCGCACATACGCACAACGCGGACACAAAGACACACACTACACACACACATGCACACAAATATGAGAACACATTTACATATGTGCAGCACTTTTCAGTTCTGATCCTTTGTTGAGCTAAAGAATAAATCATTCATAAAAGTGAAAATTGGTCATACCAATGCGCTGGCCTTGCTTGCTTGAAAGGGCAGCTGTTGTGCCCACAGCACTCATTGTGTAAATATGTCCATGCGAAACACACTGAAGAGGCTAGTGCGAGAGGAGTGCATACATGCTGATTTGAAAGCTGCTTGGTAACATCAGAAGAAGAACAAATGCCGCAGACAGGGGCTCGCGTCTGGTTCTTCAGCTGCAGTTTGCCAAGTGATTTAAGTTCCTTACAAAACTGGCGTGCTTTGTGATGTACAATATATTTACTGTGCTAGTGAAAGTTCTCATTAATGTCTTCATGCTTTCTTTTTTATCTTCATTTTTTCTTTTCACACATTGTATTTTTTGACTGTTGAATGTTAGCCTTTTCCCGAGCTGTAAAACCTGATGTGAAGGTCGTGTATACTTGTTTCTTAACCGTCTGTTTGTGTGCACGTGTTGACATATACATACATATATATACTTGCTTTACGCAACGTTAAACACACAGCTAGACAGGATGGCACTGTTTGCGACTGTGGTTCTGCTCAGGCACCCTCTGGTCTGCAGATAATTGCTTTTCCTGTTTTGCGCTTTCTCGCATTTTGCTCATGGCTTCATTTCTCGTTGCAATCTTGTGCACATTCTAAAGCCGCTTCGCTTGTCCATTGAGCATTTTATTTGTAAATACACAAGCTGTTTTAAGGATTTTCATTTATTCTTGTGTGCGTTTTTTTTTCCTCAACACCGAACTCGTCACTCATTTGTTGTGCATCGTGCCACCCCAATCTCCTCCCCCCCACCCCTCCACACCTGAGTCACTGATGATAATATATATATATATATATATAAAACATGTTACAGCGCCATAATAGTATATCATTTGTACAGTGCTGATTTTACTCCGTCTTCAGAAACCTCATTTCAAGGTCAAAACAAAGTATACTGCATAACCCATTGTTGGCTGAGCGCTTAATTAAGGAACAACATGCTTTGTTTTGTGAACTTTGAACCCATAGTCAGTTTGAGGGCCGTTAAAAAGAAAACCATGAAAGAGAGAAATAATTTTGCTGAAATCTGGCTGTGTGAAAGTGCCTAGCAGAAAGCTTTGAAGTTGTCGCATGTATGTTGATAATTTTATTTTGGGTTTTTTGATTGGTGATCGGGCTATAATGCATAATGTGGAAAGAGAGAAAAAAAGGCTGGCTTATATGTTTCATTAGTTCTGCATACGATACATGTGCATGTGGGTTGGGATTTTTCTAGAGTGTACCTGAATATTTTTTTTGTTCTCATTGTAGGGACACTGAAGGCAAACATTAAGCCAAGGTAAACTGATAAATGTATGCTCCGAAAATGTCCAAGTGCAAAGAGCAAAGGATTTTTGTAAGTGAAAGTCATATATATGGGAGAGGATTGGCAACACCACTTTGAGTATACAGGACCAGTTCTTGATGCCTTCTTCATAATTGGTCATTATTTATTTTTTATTTGCAGTGCCTACAGCGCCCATAGGGAATTAATGTAGGGCGGAATAAAAGCCCTCAAAAATACAGTGAATTCATATACATAACAAAACGCAGATTGATAACAGTGCGTAACAGTTCAGGAAGCTACAATAAAAAAATTGTTAATAATAATAGTGGGTAACGAATGTTCACAAAAAGTTAAATATTAATGACAAAGAGAGAGAAAAAAAAAGTTGAGTATTGAGCTGCTAATATGAAAAGCTAGTTAATTAGAATGGGAAAGAAAACTTAGAGAGGTTAATTTTAATTAATTTTCTTGTGAAAGAACTCGCTGGTTCTCTATTCATGCCACTCTGTCAGCACCATTTGCAAGAGAGTGGTGCCCTTTCTATGCGGCCTTCTGATTTCGGCAAGGGAAATAATGCTCCGAGGAGCATGACCTCGGAGTTTCTATGCTGTGTGTCGATATGTCAGTAACATGGCAACACCAGTTTTCTCAGGCCATATCCTGTCTAAGGTAGGTGTCGTTTTCAATAGAAAATTATCTGCAAGTAAGCCACCGCTTGATACAGAACAAAGGCTTCTAGATTATGAGGATTGTCATCTACCACTGTAAAATTGAGTTAATATTTCCTTTTTAGGGTTCCTTTAACAAAGGAAGTTTATGTTCTTGCTTGCCAGCTTGCTCACTTTTAAACTCATCTGTGCGTATAAGAAAAATGAAAAAGGGGAGGCTTTTTTTTTTTACTGTTTTATGCAAATTACATGCACTGTAGTTAATGTGTGAATAAAGACTTGCATGTTGGTTAAGCTTTAAGCGTTTCACTGCAGCGCAGTGTTGTGTAGTCGACCAATTTATGGAGTAAAAGGTAAAAATTTTAACAGTACCTCTTTTTTTTTTTCCTGCGAGACAATTAGTGCAATCCCTTTTTTTTTTTGCTTTTTTATATACAAACAGCTATTCTGACTGACGCTGAAACACACAATGATCAATCTAGTCAATTAATTGAGCATGTCTAAGATGCCCTCTTTTGTTGAACTTTTAATACCGTTGTTCCTTCGTACTTTTGTTTTCAAACTTTGCGATAATACGTTTATGAAGTGCTGGTTTCAGAGCGAACATTGTTGTAGTTAACAATGACACACTTTCTGTGCATGTCGGCAGGCATGAAAAAGTGCTGGGGCTAGTCATGGTTAGTCAGAGGTGCACTTGGCTAACGTGACATGTTTTGTTCTTTGTTTTCTTGTTTGGCCCGTCTTGTTGCGCAGTCTTGTATATTGTATGTTGCAGAGGATATACACGATAACTTAAACTGTACAGTCATAGAGATGTTTGTGTTTTCTTTCAATTATATTATTGCGCTATTTCATTACAAAGTGAAGACACGATAAATAAAAGCATATATTTTTTGCCACTTGTATGTACACTATGTGCCATTGTAAAGTGTGTTATATTATTATGGATACTGAAAGATGTATTTGTACTCTCTCCCTTGTTTTCCTTTGTTTTTGTCATGCATTTGTATCATCAATAAACCATTATTCAGTGCCTATCATTGATGATTGCTCTGACTCATTCTACTTCGTACAGGCCGGGTGCTCCATGTCACATGACTGGTGGTCATCAGGGGCGGTGCCAGGATTTTCCTGTTGGGGGTGATGGTGGGGGGCAGAGCACAACTCCATTTTCATTATAGGTACTCTATGATGGTAGGATGGGACCGGTGGATCAGGCCAGAAAAA
Organism: Dermacentor silvarum; assembly: GCF_013339745.2. Taxonomy (NCBI): domain Eukaryota; kingdom Metazoa; phylum Arthropoda; class Arachnida; order Ixodida; family Ixodidae; genus Dermacentor; species Dermacentor silvarum. The sequence continues at coordinate 238,826,396 of NC_051155.1, read as the reverse complement.
ATTTTAGGAGGAGGGGGGAGGTCAAACCGCCCCTGTTGTTCACATGCAGGGATGCACACGGTGTTCACAATGTCGGATGTAGGAGACCAGGAGTAAACAATTGAGCACCTGTGGAGTGCGTGAGTGAGATTGCAAGCACAAGTCTCTGCTGGTGTAGCTGCATGTAGTACACAGATCTATTTTTTCTCCCATCTTTTGCACCGGCCCCTTTTCCACTTCTCCGATACAAGGTATATAGCCAACCGGAGATATCGTCTGGTTAACCTCCCTGTCTTTGCTTTTATCTCTCTCTGTAAGCTTTGTTACCGCTAGGCCTGACCGAAAAGAGCCAAATACATCATGGCTGTTACCATTGTTCGGCAACTGATGGCTGTTACCTAAATTTAAAGGTGAAAAATTGTCAGCCATATCAATGTTGCTGTGATATAGCCTGGAGGGGCGGCACCGAGGAAGGTCAAGGGGTGCACCCCTTTCCCGACATTTTAACCTGTCCCTCCATCGCCCCTTATGGAGTTATGGAATTATGTTTCCGTTCGTTGCATAAACTAAGCAAGTTGTACTGAGCATGGCGTCGCGCGCAGCCAGCTTACGTGAGCCAACCTGCACGGTCGCCGGTTCTCCATACGGTCGGGCAAGAAGACGACCACACCTCACCACTTCTCTTTTCCTCAACCTCTACTACTACTACTACTACTACTACTACTACTACTACCACTTTATGGGCGCACTGGACTGCCGCACGGCGATAACGGCGCAAGCGGTCATCTCAAAGGAAACGTCTACGTTAAAAATAAGATTTCTTGAAGCCATCGCTGGATGGCGCCAGCTGTGCGCGGAGGATGCAGAGGTACTCTGTCGGGAGCATGGAGGAAGGAAAAAAACTAGGAGGGAGCGTCACGTGACAATCTTGAAGCCTAGTCATAAAAAATTTAGAGGAATGGAATGATGGGAAATAGGCCCTCACGTGATAGGCAAGCGGTAGATTTTACTCGGCTCGCTTCGGTGGCTTCGGTTTCGTCTGCTGCGGGGGTTTCGGAATATGCGCACATACTCAGCGTGGCAAACGCGCGCCGAGGTTAGTGAAGGAATTCGAGTGTGTGAAGCAGTTGAGTCTCGCCACCTAATTAGCAGACAGGCGCCAAGGCTGTTGCGAACGAAGGCGTCGGCTAACCGGCATTGCGCCGAACAACCCGGGAGGACCACCTCAAGGACGACTGGTTGCGTTTCGGTGTGGTTTCAGGGAAACGAGGGAACCTTTCGCCCTGCAAACGTGTGAAGGCAACCAAGCCGCCCTTCCGACGACGATTCGTTGCGTTTGACGACGTCTTCTGGGAAACAATGATGCCTTTCGCCCCCGCAAAATGTGCACGCGATTAAGCGAGCGTACAGGATCCGAAGCGACTGCCCCTACGGGAAAAAAATGCGTCCCGTCTTGTGCCCAAGGATGGACTGGCGAGCCGGAGACTCCGAACATATTTAGGGCCGTGCCGGCCCGTAGCGCAGTCGACACTGTTGCTCGAGATCTGCTCAGTCTTCGGCCTCTTAGCAGACCGGCGAGAACTCCCGTCAGCAGTAGGCGCGCGCACCTGCGTGATGAAGTGTTTTGTGCCAGGATGCCCTAATCGAACAGAACATCGGCGCGATGGCCTGTCCTTCCATAGGTAAGCACAATGAACGTTTCTTTTATTTATGAAAATGGAACTGCAATATTCGCGATCGTTAGTGACTACGTGCTCGTGTGAATTATAACTGACGAAATAGTGGTGCAATACTATTCAAGCCATTTTTTTTTTCAACTTTGTCATAATTCCCACTAAGTGTCCATATCTGTATGCTCTAGGGGGACCACCCAAAAGACAGGCTTTATTCGCTTTGTGGTGTGCTTAGACAACCGTCTATACAACCACTTGGTTACAGAAAATGACATTTATTTCTCTTTAAAGTACTTATATCAGCTAGCGTACACTCCTAAAAAGGTACGATGTGAAACTATTTATTGTCGAAGAATTACATTTCCTGCTATAAAAATTATTATTGACCGAATTTTGTATGTATTTCTTGTGGCTGAAAACAATCAAAATTGCAATAAAACTAATTAATTGAAGAAACCATGAACGATTAGTCTTCACATAACATACCAAGTTTTGCAATAGTTGCCAAGAACAATAATTTTGTAGAGAATATTCTGCTCGCTTTAAACTAATTTAACTAAATTTTACTAATTTAAACTTTAAAGTTAAACTAATTTAAACTAAATTTTAAATGAAGCCAATGGTGTCGCTATTAGGCCCGGGTTTTAGCTTCAACTGTGCATCTGGTGTTTCATTTGCACGGTCAGCAATTTGAAGTTATGTTGCCGTAAGCAGTCCCTCCTCATTGCACTTGGTCTATTTTGTCCAGTTTCCCAGTCCAAGGCCCTCCAGGACGCTCAAGGGTGAAGCTTCTGCAGCACTGCCTGCACACAACCCAGCGACACCTCGAACAGCAAGGCATACTATGGTGAGGATAATACTCGACCACTACAATTTTTACATACTTGTTTCCTTAGGTAGCTGCAAGTGAAGTGGCATATATTTTCGTGGCAACTGTTTAATAGCTCAAGCTTAATAAATGTCGCTCAGTGAACTGCACTTGGACACTAACATTTATGATCATGGCAACCATCTAATTAAATACTGAAACATTCATATTTGTTCGCAGCGGTATGAGTTTCCTCAGGGTTTGCATTAAACACGAATTATCGGCCAATAATCCTTTTTCAATTTCTCTTTTCCATTCAAATGACACAATGAACTAGAAGACCCAACAGGTATTTCACAATTTTCTATGCTCTTTATTTGTTCGATCGGTCACGATGAGCCGTGATATATGAGCTCAGTATATTTTGCCCACTCAAACTAAAAGGCTTCTTTAAAACATCTCTCATTGAACTATGCTACATTGGCCTCTTCTGTGTTAGTTGTTTTGTACTTTTACCTTTCCTGCCTGGGCCCAGATGGGCCTGCAGTATTTAGCAAATAAATAAACAAACAAAATTAAGTGGCACTAGCAAGCTCGTGTGGATGGCAGTTTTATGCCCCCACAGTTTTTAAGTTCACAAAAGTGTAAACGGAAACCGTCGTGAGCAATGTAATGTCCTAAAATTTAGCATTATATTCGTCATAACTTGCACAAGAGTGTATGCCACAATAATTAAGTACTTTGTTCTGCGTACGTGCTTTGTGTCATGTTGGTCGCTCATGCACCTGTTACAGCGCGTGATATTTTGCAGCCACAGCCAGCAGAAGACGCACCTGAAAAGGCCTTTCTGAGGCATGAAGTATGGCGTTACACAATTACAAACTGCGAACAAGAAGAAGATGAAGACTCTACGGCAATCCCATCAACACCTTTTTCAAAAGGTTGCTCATCTCGAAAATGTCATAGAAGATTTATCTGACAATCGCATTCTAGGAAATGAGGATGTCGCCATATTGCAGAGTCTTGGTGGGGCAAAAAAAGACTTGCTCATGCGTCAACTGCCACATAAGTCTGGTGCCAGCAATGTCACCCGCTTACTCGCCAGAGCTCAGGCCATTTGCACTGACTTTACATTTTTATTCCCTAGAGCATACAGATATGTACGAGCTGTTTTCAACACATGCCTCCTGCATCCAAAGACACTGTGTAAATGATATCAATCCATTGATAGGGCTGCTGACTTTTCAAAAGAGGCAATGACTGCATTGGCTATCAAGGTAAAGCACGGCTCTCCACATTATGCAATCTGGTTGTGGATGAGATGGCCATTCAAAGAAGTAGTGTGGGATGGGATAAGCTTCCATGGATATGTTGACATGGGCATTGATGTCAATGATGACAGCTTTCCAGTTGCCTAAGATGCATTTGTTTTAATGCTTGTTGCAACCAATGGCAGATGGAAGCTGCCGATTGGCTACTTTCTAGTGCATGGCCTTGGTGGTGAGCAGAGGCGCAATTTGGTGCTGCAAGCTGCTAGCTTCACTCACGAAAAAGGTGCACACATTTTGAATTTGACCTGCGATGGCGCTGCAGCGAATTTGTCATTGCTGCACAGCCTTGGCTGCAAGATGGACCTGACTGAGCTGGATGCTTCTTTTCCACATCCAGTGACAAAAAAAGCTTTTCTTTGCCATGTTGGATCCCTGTCACATGTTGAAGCTACTGAAGCACACCCTGTTTGATAAAAAGGCTATTGTGATACAAACAAACAGTTGATATTGCTGAAACACATTGATGAGCTGCATGAAATCCAGTACACAGAGGGCCTACATTTGTCAAACAAACTTAGACAAGCACATATTACCTGGAAAAACCAGTCCATGAAAGTCTCATTGTTGGCTCAAACATTTAGTCAATCGGTAGCAGATGCTCTTAGTGACTGCAGAGCTCAAAAAAATTCAAAGTTTTCAAATTCCTTGCCAACAGAAGAGTTTATCAGACATGTCAACAACGCATTTGACATTTTAAATTCAGGACATCCAAGGCAAGAAGAATAGAAAGGACCGCTGTGTCCTGAAAATGTGGCTCCTGTCACTGCGTATGTCAAAGAACTTATGGCCTACTTTTGCTCGCTTAGGGAGTCTGCAGCTGGTAAACTAATGACAGGGACCACCCAAAAGACAGGCTTCATTCGCTTTGTGGTGTGCTTAGACAACCGTCTATACAACCACTTGGTTACAGAAAATGACCTATTGGCATATCTTTCGACTTCCAAGCTCAGTCAGGACCACCTTGAGTTACTTTTTTGCTGCAATAAAATCATTTGGGGGCTGCAATGACAACCCAACAGCAAAGCAGTTTGCAGCAGCATTGAAGCGTCTGATAGTTCGTAATGAGGTCAAGGACATTGATGGCGGAAATTGCTTTCTATTGGAACACATCGAAATTCTCTTTGTACGCTCCTTTGAAAAAACCATACTCCATCGATGTAATTAACCTCACTGCCCCTCAGAGAAGCCCTGCAGCCAGTGAACCACTCACAGAAGCAATTTTACAGAATCATGGTTACTCAGCTACCCAGGCAGGGTGTCTGAGCTTGGGTGCCTGCGGCTCGCAGTACTGGAAGAATTGCTACACAAGTTCTCTCGTGGGTGAATTATGTTCATGATGGCCCACACAATTAATTCCTTTATCCATCAACTTGAGCTGTCCCACCAGGTTTTATGTTAAGGCATTTATTTGTTTTTTGAGTGACTTTGTAAAGTGCATATATTGTTCAAGAGCGTTGTATGCAGATGTCAAACTTTTATAGAGGGAAAATGTGATACCTTATTGTAAGTTCTGCAAGTACATGTTTGTTGTCTTGCTGAATGCTGTAGCTTGAATCGCCTGCATGCAAATTATGCTTAAACAATTGTTCTGTTCAGCCCAAGCTAAACAGTGTGGACAATGACGGTAGGTTAGCTGGCCTACCTTTCACTAGAGCAAACTGTGTGATGACATGGACATGCTGTGAATGCTCTCAATGGATTATGTGTGAGCTAGGTATACGCTTGAGGATGACAATGTTTTTTTAATGTTTATCCTGTATGTCTTTTACCTGACCTTTGTGGAAATTTGCCACTGCCACCTGGAATACCGTTGGTGTTACTATTTAAATAATTTAATGTGCTCACTCTGTTCACTTGCTTTACAATAGCCTTTTATGATGCCAGATTCACTGTAACCACAAACATTTGGTGTATACCACTCAATGAGTGTTTTAAATACCGTGAAATATTCATTCATTTGAGGTTCACAACGTAATAGAGCCGTCGCGTCCTAATTGTGGTGTGTTGGCTCAGCTTCGACGGTGCGAACTTTTTTGTAGGTATGTGATACAACATAAGCTTTGTTGTAAATTCTACTTGCAGCAAAATGCATTGTATTTTAATGTTGACATACTTACTTTGTGGGTCTGACCTCACATCAATTGTTTCAACTTTGACTTTGTGAACTACCACTCTTTTTTTAATTTCTGCATATGTATTGCTTACTTTTCTGACAAGCACAATCACCGAAGCCTTTCAATATTTGTGAGGACAGCGCAGATGTAAATATTATGCAATTATAGCCCTGTATTGAAGGCGTTGCATACAAGGCATTGTAAGCAAAACTGCAGCTACATTCAAGGATAGCTGATCCCATTGACCAGTTTTATTAAAGGTATCAATACTACGTGTGATATAGTTTACTTTGAATAACATTATTATACAAATGCCCTGTGGCATGCAAGTATGCTAATACTGATACCGAAGAGCAGGGGCACAATAAGTTTTCCTACTTGCTGTTTATAATTTTCTTTTGTGTATTATCTTTGCATAAATGTGGCTTCCTTCTGTATTTGTGTGAAATCTTCTGGCTTCTATAGGTGCAATAAACACTGAATAAAGAATGAAACAATTGCTGTTGTCATAAAAATGTGCTTTCCATAGTACAAGTACACCAGCAACACAATGAATCCACAAGTGCAAATGAATGCTGCCATTTTTTCCCTTGCCGCTATGTATTCAGTTTTCATGCCGTTTCACACTAGCGGCGGAAGAAGGGTCCCCCTGGCAGTGTTTGATTCTAGGACATAATTATGCTCATTCGGAAACAGCTGAATAAACTCTAGATAATGCACAAATCCCGTCCATTTGCTTTATTATATAACGAAAATGGATCCCCGAGGCGCGTCTCAACAGCGTCGTCGCACCACACAATCTTGCAAAATAGTACACGTAAATCTGAATAAACGGCGATCACTTCGGCGTTTAGAATGCAGGCTAATGCTATTTATTTCTCTCAAAATGAAACACGCCCACGAGAGCCTTTTATTAAGCGAAAATGCGACAAAAAAGTGTCCTTCAAAACATCTCGTTTCTTCCTAGGTGCAAGACAGCGTGACAAAAATTATTTCTCTCAAAATAAAACACACACACCAGCCTTTTATTAAGCGAAAATGCGAAAAAAAAAAAAGTGACCCTCAAAACATCTCGTTTCTTTCTAGGTGCAAGACAGCGGGACGAAAAATTAGCAAGATAATACGCACCACAGCTTAAGGTGCACAACGGCTGATTTGACGAAACTTGAGTACGTAGGAAAAATAGAGCACACTCGGGCGTCTGCACGGGTTTCGAGCCGCGAGCGCTGGCAACTCCACTAACCGCGGTGGTAAGCGCAAGTGACGCCTTGAAAATTGTCTGTCTTCATGAGTCAGACGCCCCAGTCTTGCTCCACGTTTCAAGGCATCGCATTTGAAGCGAAGAACGACGCGCGCAGTAGCAGAACACCACCACCCGCATACGGGCCTCCAAGCCAGTGACGGCAGGCGCCACTAAAAGTTACCACGTACCAAACAATCACGAATGTTCCGGCAACCTTGTGGGCCTTTTCCGCCCCATAAGGCACCGCGCACGGGGCCCTTGAGAGAGGAGGGGTGGCTTCAGAGGAGGTTGGCTTGCCGAGGCTAGCGGAATCACGTGACGCTCCCTCCTAGTATTTTTTACCTCCATGGCCTGGTGTCGTTCGCGTTGTGTGCGGTCTCGTGTGTGTTTTATGCCTGTGTCGTTCTACCGCGGTTAAACAATTCCAAGAGGACCTATCAAAGCCCCCCTATCGCTGTTGTCATCCATTGCATATTCGGAATTCGCTGCAGCGGAGTCTTCATGTCACTCAGAGACCCTCTCGCTAAACCCTGTTAACGTCGCTTCGAAAACGGATGTGGGTGTGTGTTGTGTGCTCGTGATTGCGCATTAAGCGATTCCTGCTCCAGCAAATACTCTTGCACCAACTAGCAGCAAGCCCCAACCAACGCTCACTTCGCCCCTGAACAAAGCCGCAAATGATCTGTGTGTAATTACTGAACGTGCAATAGATTTGTGTTGGTGAACGTTTATCTTAGCGCCACCTAGCTCTCCCGTCTCGGCGCTGTGCTGTAATTATTCATACAGTGCTCTCTGAATATTCTCG